>NC_089799.1:34157113-34162113 GCF_040412425.1 Macrobrachium rosenbergii | reverse complement strand
ATAGATAATTATCTATCAATTTATCAATCTATATATGTATATATATACATATGTTGTATGAAGGTATTTCATCAGAAATTCCTCCAGGTGTTTGGTTATAAGGACTGTGTTTGGAACTCAGTCAGAGTTTGTTATGACATCTTCAGTTTCTCCATGGCTGTAGAATAAGACTGTTTTTGGAAGATCAGACCAATGTTCTGCAGGATTTCAGACAAACTCCATAGTGGTTTTTCTTGTATTTCGTATAAAGACTTATTTACAAAAGAATACAATTGGTCTGCATGGGATGATCTCCCATGTCGATCTAATATCTAAGCTGTCACACTTTTACATAGCAAGACTAAGATGCACACACACGAACAAAACATATGACCTCGTTAAGGACTTCCCACGGCTACGTGACTTTGCCTCCAGCTCTGATAAAAGGAGAACGCTGAGTTTATGCAAACGGATGCTAATGTATGATGACGCACTGTCTTAAAGCACTACACAGGTACTTATTGATGACGTCTGCGTCTGGTTTGACCAAACGGAGATTTCACAATAGCCTTCCTTTCATGATCAGTACAGATATACAAATTGGGAATTATCTTAGATTTACTAAGAAACGTAGTTTCTTTAAATGTGGCATAAATGAAATATGACATATATTCTACACACACACATATATATATATATATATATATATATATATATATATATATATATATATATATATATATATATATATATATATATATACAGTATATGCGTGTGTGTGTGTGAATTTTTAGAGAGTTGAAAATATCCAATATAGTGGACTAATATTTATGATCTTGAGTTCGTCAGTGTCATTCAGTTCAACACAATGTGTTTTAACCTTTGTTCCCAAAGTCTACGATTCTTTATACTTTATAACTTTTTATAAAACTCCCAGCAATTATCTGCTAGTATAAGTTTAGCGTCACTGATTCCTTCTTTTACTTTCTTTGAGTTAACACTTTCTATGAATTTCTTCTACATTCTTTACTCCTCTGTCCACAGTCTTTGAGTTCGTGTTTTATTAAATTAAAATGAAAATAAAAAAAGTTAAACTCTTATTTTCCTGATCATACCAGATCAGATGATATTACAGGTAAACGAACAAAGCACAGTAAATTGACAAATTCAAAAAGAAAATCATGAAATTAGCAAACTAAAATACTACATTACGATGAGAAATAAACAGTGAAGTCGACTGCGAACTGATCCGTACTAAGAAGGCCAGCATGATTTTAAGCTACATGTCAAATTTTAAAGTCAAATCATATATTTCACTGTAATGCAAAAATCCACTGAACAGGAAGCGCAGAAGCTTCTGAAGCCCATATGTAACAAAAGATTCTTCTGTTACTGAATGGGGAAAAAATGTACGAATTCGGGCGAGCTAAAGAAGGGAAATAGCTAAAATGTTTGCAGCAAAGAATACTGATTTCTACGGAGTAAATACTGGATGCAGTGGCTACCAAAAAACGCTACTTTTATCGACTGAAAGGAGGTTGTGTTGGCCTGGTAAATCATAAGCCAACAGCTCAAATCCCCAAAAAATTTGAACCGCAAAGGTAAAGCAGATATCTCAAGAGAAATTCCTTCCAGCTTACAAACCAAGCGACAGGCACTCAGTTGTATTTAGTAAGAGCGAATTAAGGAAAATATCTCAAAGAAAGTAAAATGCTTTCATGCGTAAATAAGATTGATGCAAATGAACCCTGGCGAATGAATGAATGATTATAAGATATCTGCCGTCCTAATAAACCATCGATGGCCTTAAACAATGAAGAAAAAATAGTAAGATTCCACTTGGTGTTAGTAACTACATTTCCTCAACTGTAAGGTTGATTTAACTAATTGCTTTTCAGGAAAGGGAAAGTTTTCCCGTTCAGCGTGAATGGAGATGAAAGAATAAATTTCGCGAAGTGCAAAGTTCCCGCAGACTTCGTTAAACTCAGTCAGGAAAATATCCTGTTTAAAGTTTCAATGTTAATTTACGGGGAAACCGAATATTGCAACATAAGAGAGCATAAGGAAAATTGTCCTCTTTGTGATATATCTATATGACAATACTCGTACGGTAACAGCAAGGGCATAGACTATGTAGCATCCAAAGAATATGGATAACACGGATTCAAGCTTAAACTATTTCTGTCCAGTAATGCGTTAATTTTTGATGATGACATGCGTTCGAAGGGAATACAATCAACACTGGAATCAAGGCAAATGTTCTGCCCTCGGGAGTTCCGCAAGGGAGAGGACTGTAACAGATGGAAGGCCTGAATAAGGAGAGTTCAGTTCAGTTTTCAAATACCCAAGCCATTTTCAACTTAGATTTTGAAGCAGTGATGTCCTCACGATGTGCTTCATGCACAAAAGTCAAAGCCCGTGATTCATGCATGGTACAGTGTTGACATGCAACGGAAACTTTTGGTCTTTTGATCTGTAATCAAAAGCAACGTTGTATGTTCTAGATTTTGGAAAGGTGGCTTCAAATATAAATCCGATGCCAGTGGGGAATAAGGTCTCCGAGGTCAGGGCTAGGGACTAGCCAGTAAACCTGTCTAACAACTGCAATTATTGTGCGCAATATTGTGCAATAGAAATATAACGTTTGAAAATAAACTGGAGAAAAAAATATATAGATAGATAGATAGATAGATGGAGAAAAACATATATGTATATATATATAGATAGATAGATAAGTAAATAGATAAAGATACAAACACACAATACACATGCAGTATATATATATATATATATATATATATATATATATATATATATATATATATATATATATATATATATATATATATATATATATATACACATACATATATATACTGTATATATGTGTGTATATTATATATATATATATATATATATATGTGTGTGTGCATGTATGTATGTATAACTGAATCACGAAAATATTTAAGTGATGAATATATGAATAAAGGCAATGCCACGAAGGAAAGAGAAACAATGGAGTATTGCGAGGCCTTTTGACTTATAGTCCTTTACTTGGCAGACTGAAAAAATATAAAAATAAGTTTACAAAGAAAGCTCCTATAAATGACAGATGGGGATTGCAAAGGAAAAAATATGTACCTGGAATCCAACACAATTGAAGAATTAACCGACCTAAGAAAACAGGGTTAATATTCAAGAGGTTTTTACAAAGGATTAGGATCAACGGCTTAGAAGCAGGGACAGGACAATTAAAAGATGATACAAGGAGGGTGACTGACCACCGAAAAATGCTTTAAAAGTACAACTCAATAATTCCCATTTTGGTAAAAAATAAAAATTTTACAAGGTGAACATTTTTACAAAAAATATATATTAAACATACGAATACATAGAACATATATGTAAGGTAACTAATTTTTTATTAAGTCAGTGATTTTATCTTTTAGGTCATTCTTGAACATTTTGCTTATGCAGGGCTAAGATTAAAATTACAACTGGGAGTAAGCTGTATAATAGCGGATTCTAAATGATTTACCCTGTGAGAGTTTTCACTTGAATGAATGAATATAGCATTGGATGTTTGCCCAGTATTGACAGAATACTCATGTTGCTTAATCCGTACATCTAAATCCTTGCTAGATTGGCTGATGTAAAAAGAGGGGCAATCCAAACGTGGGATTTTATATGTTATGTTGTTGTTTTCCTCAGGGCTAGATTTTATCAACATTCCTTTTAGTGTGTTATTATAGGAAAAAACGAGGTTGATATTAAAAGTTTTTAACGATGATTTTATGTTTTCAAAACCAGTAAAATAAGGCAAGCTAAGCATGTTCTTATGGGTTTCTCCATGTTACTTTCGCCATAAAACTTTTTGTGGACTTTATTATAACAAATATCTAGTATATGTAAAGGATAACATAAATCTGTCCCCATTTTTCTTATGTATTCGATTTCTTGATCCAAATACTGGGGACTGACAATGCGCAATGCTTTTAAAAACATAGAAGAAAAAATGGATATTTTGATATTAAGGTGATGGCCTGAATAAAAATGGACATAATTTAAGTTGTTGATTGGTTTCCTATAAATACTGAATTTACATTGAAATGGTTCTCTGTGTATTAAAACATTTAAGAATGGTAGGCAATTGTCTTTTTTCTAATTCTAAAGTAAACTAAATGGATGGTACCTGGTTATCCAAATTAGAGAGTAAATCATTTACATCAATACCAGCAGGCAAAACAGCTAAAATATCGTCAACATATCTATACCACTTTAAAGGAGTATAAATGATATTAGGTAAACATCGTTTTCCAAAGAATTCCATATACAAGTTTGAGAGGAGTGGGGATAAATTTTTATTGTTTACCAAAACGAGAATTATTGAGTTCCATTTTTATAACATTTATTTTTTTGGTGTTCAGTCACCTTCTTGTAAAATCTTTTAATTGTCCTGTCCCTGCTTCTGAACCGTTGAGCCTAATCCTTTGTAAAACCTCTTGAATATTAACCCTGTTATGGTAAGTCTGCTAATTCTTCAATTGTGTTGGATTCCAGGCACATATTTTTTCCTTTGTAATCCCCATCTGTCATTTATATGAGCTTTCTTTGTAAACTTATCTTTATATTTCTTCAGTCTGCTATGTAAAGGACTATAATCGAAAGGCCTCGCAGTGCTCCAGTGTTTCTCTTTCTTTCGTGGCATTGCCTTTTTATATATATACATATATATACATATATATATATATATATATATATATATATATATATATATATATATATATATATATATATATATATATATATATATATATATATATATATATAGTAACTAAATGGCGTTAACCTTGCGGTTCGCAGCAAAGTATTTTCAGATGAGTTTATTAATGTAAACCATTCTCAAATAATATACGTCCCACCACAGTTACCTCATCTCCGTTGATACATGGTTCATTGCTTGGGTCAACAGTGGACCAATAGATTTAAGGAAGTAACCCAAGTCCCTTCTTTCCTATATA
>NC_089799.1:34132113-34152113 GCF_040412425.1 Macrobrachium rosenbergii | reverse complement strand
TGCATTTACCAGAACCTGGACATTTCTGACGAATGCACTCATGAAGTCTTGTGGTGAGTTCCCACATCTTGAGAATACCTGACATATACAGTTTTACTCAGTTGGGAAATGAGTCAGACAACAGCTAATCATCCTCTCAAGGTTCTTCATAATGTCTTTTGCCACACTTATTAACTAAATATATATATAATTATAAAATATATGACCTATATATATATATATATATATATATATATATATATATATATATATATATATATATATATATATATATATATATATATATGTATGTGTATGAGCAGTTCACCTCCACAACCTCTACCTTCTCTCTTTCATTTGCAACCTACATCCGCACTTGAATTCTATAAGGAGAGTGGTTCAACAATCCCATAATACATTCTAATCTTGGCTTTTATAGATGCTTCTAGTCACCCCCGCCCCGCCTCTCCAAAAACCCAGTCAGTGGTGTATCACCTCTGAATATCAGCCATTCCAGACTCTATTCACAACTCATCTTATCCCACATCTTTGCACCTACGTCCACTGTCCTTTCTTTGACTTCTTGCGTCACTGTATTTTTACATTTAACCAGTCAGACTTATACCTAAAAACTATAAAACATACTTCGTTTTCATCATAAAAACTTTTTATACCTAAATAATTTATCCTATATACCATACATCATTTATAGGCAGCACTGACTCTCTACCAAAGTCATTATAAGCTTTTCACTTTACTGTCATACTTCTCACAAAACTAATTAATGCACACAACTTCTCCCTCGTCTAAACCCTCGCTACTCTCTTCCCTAACAAAACTTTTGTCATTTGACTTAACTTCTCAACCAAAATTCTACCATACACCTCTCTGGTACACTAGGCAAAGTTATGCTCCTACAGTTCTTAGCCTCCCATATCACCTTTAACAAAGGAACAGTTGTTCCTTTCACCAATTCCTTTGAACCTTTACATCATCCAGACACTTCTCAAAGACCCTGGATAGCTTCTTGATAGCAAATTCATTTGTACCACAGTTCACTCATAACCCATCAACTCATGGTGTCTTTTATTTTTTAGCCTCCAGATTGCCTTCCTCACTTCACCTACTGTTACTTCTTCAGACGCTCGAACTAACCCTAACTCTTCCACTCCTGCAGCCCTCAGTAATGCCTCACTTCAATCTTGCACAACAAATCCCTAAGATGCTTCGTCAATCCAGTCCTGCAATCCCTTCAGACTGCATCTTTCCATATGCTCATTAGCCTTTCGCTGTGAAATTACTTCCTTGAAGAGCAACTTATTTTCCCTGATGTTCTTGTCTACATACAGTACTTATCCTCTTTAATTTTACTGTGCGTCTTCTTTTTCTCTTGCACTTCTTAACACCTATATCCATCTTCCCGTACTTCTGCGCAGTCCTCTCTTCTATCTTGCAATTTCACTTAAGATAATGTCCATTTTTCTTTGCTAAACTTCTCATTTCATTCCACCAATTTTTATTCCTTTTTTCCACTTCCCTAAACCCATAATCATTCCCTGCTAAAGCCATAACCCTTTCTTTGAATCTGGCATTCTTATAATCCATTCTACGTCAGTATTTTTAACTCCATCCCAGTTTTCATGTCTATTTCCTTATATGACTTCTCTCTTTCCTCGTAATCAAATTTACTTTTCTTAATTAACCTCACAGCTATTATTTTCATCCCTTTCTCTCGAACGTAAAAATATAACTATACTGACTTTTGCGTTAACAAAATGCAATCGGGCCTATATCTTCTAACGTTTACATCCATCAATTTTCTTTTCCACTTATCTTAAGCGTTACATAATCCAACAACTCTTTTCCTCGTCACTTCCATTTTCCTAAGTGTACTTATATATATATATATATATATATATATATATATATATATATATATATATATATATATATATATATATATATATATATATATATATATATATATACAGTATACAGTATATATATATGTGTGTGTGTACATAAATTTATATGTATGTATGTATGTATAACCATTTATGTACATATACATATACAAGTTCACTCAGGAAAGAGAACATGGTGAGGAAAAGATTATGTATCGGTTAAGATAGGCGGAAAAGAAAATTAATGAATATATACGTTAGAAGAGATATGTCCTGCATCAAAGACTTTACGCATGTATAAAGTATCTCAAATGTTTTTCGTTATAATGAAGTAATCATTATATAAATAATAGTTTCAGTGAAATGCATTTTGTTATGAATATCCAATCCTGAATTCGTTACTTCCCTTATGTTATTAAAATGTCAAGACAGCGCTAATCATAAATTTAACATTAAACGTAATGATGTGAAAATGGTTTATAACGGCCAAAAGAAGGACAGACCGTTAGGCTCAAAGTGAGGCTTCTCTTGGATTTTTCAAACACTTCGTATAATCTTGGTTCCCTTCTTAGCTGTAGATTACATGAGAGAGATATCTGCCTCTAACTTCATGTAGGACAACACTATCATTCATTTTATTTGTCATATTGATAGATAAATCCTCACGAATAGCTGCATCCCAGTAGTTGGACAGAGAAAGATAGCACATACGCTCAAAGGAGGTGCAGCATGACGAAATAATCCCAAGCAGCCCACAAAACAGAGAAAACAACATGCATCCACATGATGCCAAGGCCACATGGTTTCTCCCAGCTTGAGGATGCTATGGCAGCAAGATCTCACCTCCATGGCCTCTGAGCATCAAACATTCTAAGCAGAACCAGTTGCTGGAAACGACCTCACGGAGCCGAGGAAAAGCAGTGCACAGTCATCTGTCAGGAGAAATTCCTCATTGGACGGATGGGTACCGTTCTCAGGTAGCACTCTGCTGGCCCAGCGTCCGATTCTTCGCCCGGCCAATGAAGAATTAGAGGAATTTATTTCTGGTGATAGAAATTCATTTCTCGCTAAAACGTTGTTCGGATTCCACAATAAGCTGTAGGTCCCGTTGCTAGGTAACCAATTGGTTCTTAGCCACGTAGAATAAATCTAATCCTTCGGCCCAGCCCTAGGAGAGCTGTTAATCACCTCAGTGGTCCGGTTAAACTAAGGCTCACTTATCTGTCAGGAGAGGAAAAGGCAGTTTGCACAATTCCCTGCTTTGTCTTTTTGGCTCCACTGCATGGGACGTTATTGCAAAGGCCTGTCATGTACTAATATCTTAGACCAAGTTTCCTCTGGCAGTAGTACAGTTATCAACCCAGCCCAAGCAAGATAAGAGAACAATGTCTTGTCTGACTGTGGCTAAAGTGGTGGCGTTTCTCTCTTTTTCCATGAAGTTAGACACTTCGTGGAAAAAGAGAGACGCCACTAAAAACACAACCAGGAATTGTGTAAACTGTTACCCATGGGAAAGATTCATGTTGGATTTTGCCAGCTTATGTCAAATCTCTAAACACTTGGAGTTCTAGAATTGTAGACGATATAAAAAGTTGGTATTCACTTAAAAGAGACACTCATTTTCTTTTGTTTCTGTCCTAATATATCACAGTGCTCATTAATTGTGGTCAGCCTGTATATCAGTCTTTTATCAGTCTTTTATGACAAACCGTGGAAGCATTTTAACATACATTAAAAAAATTATTCAAAGATATGATGAAAAGAACATTACAAAAACTTCAATTTTTGGCATTGCTCTTCACATCTGCATCATAACTTTAAAGGTAATTTATCTGGGAGATGTAAAATCAGTTCACATCCCTTACAAGCGCTTTTGCATCCTATTGTTTTTCTTGCTGTGGCATGTACATTATTCAGTTTGGTTTCATGGTTTATTGGAGTGTCCATACGACTAGGAAAATGTATACTCCCTTTCTGTGATTAACCAGGCATTGTGAGAAAAAAAGCCAGTTTGAAAGTAATTAAGCCAGTTTCACAGAGTGGCAAAGTAGGTTTATAATCATTGCAAATCTGAAACTGTTTATATCTATGACATAAAAAAAACAGAAACTGTAATAACAAGTGTAATATCATTAGTCCAATTTGTTTTTAATTAATTATTCCCAGAAATGGAGCCAGAAATATTAATCAATTAACAGTCTGCAAGGGTTCAGAAAGTACAAATTAGTACTCGAAATTTATAATAATGTCACTTAAAGTATTAAAATTCGAGCAAAAGAATATGCATATTTTTGCAGTGTTCAGTTAATTACGCCATATTTCTCATTTTCAGCAACTAAATCTTATTCATTATGTTGATTCGCCACTCTCTGCTTTTTCAATTGACTATAGTATAAAGAAGGAATTATCTGAAGAGAATTTATTTCATATTTTTCTAAATGTCATTGATATAATCTTGTTTTGCTCTTTGTTGGTCGATGCAGACTAAATTAAATCCAGTAATATGTTTTTCTTTCTTTTGTGTTGTTATTGAAAAGTTATTTCCATAATCTTCACATTTACTCAACCCACCTTTTGACAATTGTTTTTAAACTCATTTGCTATTATGATCCTTTGTTTCTGTGGAAGATAAAATTGTATCCTTACATTTCTTGCTTATTCCTGTGACCTTGATATTTACATTATATCTGCATTACCTAAGCAAAAGAGCGAACTTAAATCACGTTGAAAATGGCTGATATGATTCATCAGATGAACAGGAAAAGAGAAGAGTAAGTTAAGAAGTATATTTTGTTACAAAGTACTGAAGAGACTCCAGGATTTAATAAGGCTAAAAGTGAATAAATACAGAATGGTACTGAAAGCGTGAATGAGATGATGACTTGGCCCTGTAAGGTATGTCTGGACGAGGGAACGGCTCTGAGGAATGGGAGAGAGGAATAACTATTCCTTAGTTTAATGGTACAGGTAATAGACAACACTGCAAGTATTACAGAGGCATTACGTTATGTAGTATGATATGGAAGATGTATGGTAAGATTTTGATTGGAAAAATGAGACAAATGACAGAAGGATTGAGACAACAAAGAGTGGGTGGATTGGTTAAGGAAAATGGTTTATGAATCAAGTGTTTATTATGAAACGCCTGTGAGAAATGGAAAATCGAGGGATGAAATTGTATGTGGCATGCAGTATACCTAGAAAAATTATTTGAAAGAACCAATATAAGGCAATGTGAATGGTTTGAGGATGTTTGGCATGGAAAAAAAGTTGTGAAGAGCAACAAAAATTCTAAACACACAAATCAAGCCTGTGTCAGAATTATTAGGGGGAACGAGGCTGGTTTGGTGTAAAAACGGATGGGCCAGTGGTGTATTGTTTCTTTAGTATTGGTTAACTCTTTATGACAGAAGTCATGTGAGAAATAAGAAAAAGAACAGAAGACGTGGATAAAAATGAACTGTAAATGAATGCGGAATGGTCGCTGTTTACAAATAATACTAACTGGAGATAGAGAAGAAAAATTATAAATGGTAAAAAAAAATGTTTAACATTTTGCAGTAAAAGTAAGCAACAGTAAGGCAATGACGATAACTGAAAACCATGAAGATGGAGTAATGAACGTATTATTGCTTACGGAAAAGTAGAAGCAGCTAATCCGTACAGACATTCAGAAGTGATTAAAGGGATAATGGTAGGGTGAGGCAAGAGCGAGTCGCAGAATAGGTGAAACGAGGATTAAGGCGAAGTACTGGGGCATTTATGAAGTGAATGAAGGGATTGCCGAGGCTATCTCTTATTGAATTGAAATGTGGATGTTGAATTTGAATGGAACAAAATAGCTAAAGCTGTAGTTATTAATTGTTTGCACGGTATTTATGGAATCAAAGTTAACACTGAGGGGGAAACGTGTGATTGCACAGAAGTGCAATGTTTGGCGTAGCTGAAAGGCTAATTAGCGTGCATTGAAACACTTTAGTGATATGGAATGAATGGGCGACAATAGACTGGTGAAACTGTAAAACCTGCACTTGGCAAGTGATGAAGGAAAATTAGAAAGGGTGTTGCAATGTGCCTAAGCATCCAGGAAGTGAGAAAGCACTTGCAAAATACAGGTGAACGGTGCAGTGAATGAGAATGTTGTGGTATTCGAATCTCTGACGAAAAAGCCCTCTGTGCAGGTATTTGAAGCAGCTATTGTTGCAGAATTATTCTGTCCATTGGTTCATCAACAATTCACCAGTATTAGTGTTGCAGGGTAGAGGTCATTGTCTTCTCTTTAATAAATCGCCACTATCGTTAGGGGAACAACTTTATATGTATATATATGTATGTATGTACACATATATATATATACATATATATATATATATATATATATATATATATATATATATATATATATATATATATATATATATATTTGTGATTATATATATAGGACCGAATTTCTGACATTCAGAGAGAGTGAGTCCCGGCCGTTACATTTCCTGTGCGGATGAATTGCTAACGGCCTGGACTCTCACTTGAAAGACTGGGTTTCTGGTCCCGAAGTGAGTCAGAATTTATTGCTGTGAAACACGTTTTTATGTGTTGTTGAGTCAGAATTATATTATATATGAAACACGTTTTTATGTGTTCATATTATATAATGTATACAGCAATATATATATATATATATATATATATATATATATACATATATATATATATAATATATATATATATATATATATATATATATATTATATATATATATATATATATATATATATATATATATATATATATATATATATAATTTATATATATAATGTGTTTGTGCATATCTATTTACTTGCACAGAAAAAGAGTATGAACAAGGTAAATACAAAAAAAAAAACATATAAACAGAGGAAAACAAAATATAACATAAGTAAGGGAATGTGCCATGATTTTATGTCTATATATCCAAATCTATTCGCACATTATATTTACATATATATGCGTATGCGTGTGCGTGTAAGCACGCGCGTAACCACGTGAGCCTTCTTATTTTATATCTGGTGTACGCATACAACAACGAGCACAAAATTAAGCTCTTCGCTGTGAAAACATAAATCGACGCTAAGAAGCCAGCGGAATGACACGTCAAAAAATTCCCCAGGACGGAAATTATTACGAGGGAAGCAGATAAACTTATAAAGAGACAAAAATAAGAAACAGCAAGAAACATAAATTTCTTATGCTCCATTTCATTGACTTTATTTCCTCTCTCTCTCTCTCTCTCTCTCTCTCTCTCTCTCTCTCTCTCTCTCTCTCTCTCTCTACACACATTTTCATATTCTTTTTTAATAAACTGTGGGTCAGCAAAAACGGCTCCCATATAGGTTCGATGTGAGACTCTACCTTCTAGGGCGAGGTCACAAAGTATGGGAAGACTAAAACGATGTCTTCTCAGAAATATAGATGCTGTATATTAGACACCTGAGTAATCTTATATATATATATATATATATATATATATATATATATATATATATATATATATATATATATATATATAAATATATATATATATATATATATATATATATATATATATATATATATATATATATATATATGTGTATATATATATATATATATATATATATGTGTATATATATATATATATATATATATATATATATATATATATATATATATATATATGTATATATATATGTATATATATATATATATATATATATATATATATATATATATATATATATATAATGTGTGTGTGTGTGTGTGGGGCTCTTTCTTTCCGACACCGCCATCACTCCAAATTATCTTGCGCCTTCTAGACCTTCCCCTCATCCCTCTTCATAAGAATTCTAAGTTACACACTTTCACCATATTTGCCACATGACTGAACCATCTCGAAACTCCTTCACCTTTTTACAACTCTTACGTGTCTCCATATATTTCGCTGAAGTGAAAATACCAACGCCTTAGAATCAGACAATCTATCTTAAAGGAATGCCGATTCAGACAAGGATACATTTACAGACTTTGCTGTGTTTTCTTTTATGCCATAAAAACAGCCAAGTTGCTGTATCCATCAAACAGAACTAGGGTTTCACAGCTTCAAAGGAACAAGCATAAGGGCAACAGCTGCTGAATTTACTCTTAACTAAAACTTACAGCAAGTTCGAGAGATTTATCTTGAAGGGGTGCGCTGATCGCCGAATTTCGAGGAATTATCGGTTTTTAGTTTTTCACAGTTTTGGACTGGCATATGTCTGAAAACTCTTAATAAACATGTCCTGAAGTACTGTTGCTAAAAATAAATTTTTAAGTTGGTTTTTTTACATTTTTGTTCACCGCATTTATCGGTATTTGAGCAGCACTGGGCGAAAAATTGTCGCAAAATTTCTGTATGGCTTTTTAGGTGGAAGTAAGGAATATACTTTACTTTCCTACTAAAATACACATTATCTACGATAAAAATGGGCTCTCTCTCTCTTTCTCTAAAAAAAAAAATATATATATATATATATATATATATATATATATATATATATATATATATATATATATATATATATATAGCCTAATATCAGAGTAAATATGTATCTATGTATCTCGATATCACCCTGTGAGCGACATTGAGTGACAAATTGTCGTACAATGTCTGTATGACTTGCCAATTCTGGATAGCAGAAGTGAGAAATTTACTTCAGTGTCCTACTAAAACTACCCATTTTCTACGATAAGAGCTTGTTCGTTCTCTAAAAAAATATCAAATTAAAGTAAATATATATCTATGTATCTCGATATTTAGAACTCACCATAATCGTATCACAGATGTACCATGCCAGCTAGTATACAAATAATATTTTATATATATTTCTTGACATATTTTTACTGCGTATTTTCGGAAATATGAAATTATGTAAGTACGTAACAGTTCCAAACAGAGAGTCGGGTTTTACTTTTATCAGTAAACCATCTCGACTTGTGTGTTGTTCTGGTTCAAGCGATGTCCTAGTGCTTTGTGACGCATTTCCTTTTCGGATTTTCTTGCCGTGTAGTGCATTCACGTAATTCCATTGCCATAAGCAAGAGAAGTACCACCCTTATGAGGCGAGAATTTGAACAATTGCGTCTCGTGGGTTTGTTACCAGAGAGGGACGAAGCAAATGGGAATTGCCTCGCCTTGGATAGCAACAACACCAGAACACCCATATCTAGGTAAGGGATTTGTTTTCCTATATTAGTGATACTTAGATTAATGATTAGTGATATTCTAATTTGTGATTACTCGTTTTCATAACATTATAATAGTCATGTAAGACCACAAAGCTTGATTTTACTGTAGTTATATAAGACCACAAAGCTTAATTTTACTGCAGTGAGTTGTCGCCTGACTCGTGACTTGTGTATAGGCTTGGTTGTTCAGCGTTTGTTTACTTTATCCTCGCAGTTGTTTGTTTATATGCCTTTCCAGTATCTGAACGGAAAACGTGTACAGTGGTAGCGTATATAGGTTATGTAGAAAATTTATACTGATAGTTTATATTTTTATAGGTTATGAAGAAAATTTTAGGGCGAGTGTAAGACGATGGGAACAAACCTCTCCTAGAATACCATATCCTGGCCCAACCTCATTAGGGCATTTGTTTTATAATTTATGAAAAAAATTTCGCAGTGATAGCATATAGCCTACTATTTTTTATAGATAGCTATGCTATTTTTTATAGATCACGGAGAAAACATTTTATTGATAGCATATATTAATGAATTTTTGTCATGAAAAACTTTGCACTGATAAATATAAAATGGTATTTCTAAGTATTAACTCCGCGCCTGTTTTTACCTTGGGAATTGGTTTTTCCTGTACTTTTAGAGCTGCTGATAAGGGAGACGCTTATGTTGTCGGCAAAGTGTTATTTGCCTCCTATCTCTACCCAACAGTTAAGGGGGACTGTGGGAATTCGGGGTTTCGGGTGGGGAAGAATAGCACATTATGGAAACGTACTCTGGACGTGCAAAACGCCAGGGAGCGAGTGGTTGCTGGGAAGGAGCGTCTGAGGAAAGGGGAGAAACGTCGGGGGAAGGCAGGGAGAGAGCTCCTCATGTCCCCCCCAAATGCGGGGGAAGGTGAGAAGCGTCAATGGGGATAGGCACAAGGTTCTGTGCAGATGCAGAACATACTGGCTACTAGTGAGGGAAGCAACAAAACGGCAGGGTTTGGGTGGGGGTTAAGTAGGAATGTACCAGGAAGGTAGGAAACTCTACTAAGCAACTAGCAGAGGCTTAGAGACTAAAATGTCATTGCCTTTACCAACAGCCCTTAAAAGTATAGGGAAAACCAATTTCCAACGTACCAACCAGTCCTCAGCAGTTTCGAACTCTCAAATTAAACGAGAGAAAAAAGAAAAACACCACTCAGTATGCTAAGAAACTGTAAAGCACCAATAGACTTACATTAGGGACTTCGAGCCTATTTCTGGGGAGCAGAGTTTGTTTTGTTGCACCTGAACACTTTTTTTATGTAAATCCAGTCTGCACTCACTACCGCACTGGGGGCTAAAACACTGTTTTTTTTAACAGGCCGTCTTCTTGACTCAGCTGAATTAACATCTCGTAATTGCGGTAATAATATATATTAAATTCCCGGTAATTGACGTTACAGTTCTCGCAAGGAACAGGCAAAGAGTGGCGAGATATAGGCTCAAAGAAGCATGAAGTTCATGGCAAGGACTCAGCCAGTGTACTGAAACGAAATACACAATTATTGAGATTTTTAAAACGTAGGCCTACAACGGAGATAAGACTAGTGGTGGGTTGAGAGAAGAGGGGTTGGGGTTAAATGACGTCATCAAGAAAAGGAGGGAAGGGGGTTTGTATAAGAATCTACAAAGGAAAGTAGGAAACTTTCCGAGCGATAATGCTCAGAGTGATAATGCACGAAGAGTCAGAAAATTGAAACGCACACCAAACGTTACGGCAACCAAGAGTTATAATTACTGGTAGATCAATCGGTATTTTCTTTCTTGATAGGTTGTTGCAGCTCTTCATCGGGCATTAAGAAATTCCACAGTGGTTTGAATAAATTATATTTGGTCATCCACGGACCTAGATCACTGGAGGAACGAGATCCTTAGGGGGGCGTACCTTGACAACAGAATTGGTTATGCAGCTAGACTCAGGCAGCACTGTGTTCCTAACTCAACGAGGAAAAGCTGAATATTTATTTTTCCTTGGCAAAGCTCTTCCCTCCATTATTCCCACACTTTAACGATAGTCTGAAGGATGTACGTCACTTTAACAAAGGCAAGGCATCTCATGACGTGAGATAGTCTGCTCTGTTATCCAGCAAAAAAAAAATGTTGAGGATTAAGGCTGTGGACGCTTCATTAAATCTGGGAATAATCCAAAGGAGTTATGGGTATTGTCATCCTTAAGGACATAGAGAGTCTTCTGGATATGTGTCTGTTAAAGTCGATAGACATGTGAGTAAATCAGTGTCGCTAAAGTGACATCAAAAAGGGTAATAGGCAAAAGGAAAATTTTTTTGTTTTAAAAAGGGTGCTAGGTGTAAACATTTTGCTTAATTTCGCCCATTCATTGCTTCACATGCTACATGTACTGCGCAACACTTCATCTCCATATTTTCAATCATTTTTTTCCCATTCATATTCAACATGCCCACTTCACTTCTTTAAAATAGGGATGAACCAACAATTCCTTAAATCATTTCAACATTGGTTTGCATAGAATCTTCAAGTTTCCTCCAGATCCTTCCTTGTTTCACTTATTATTTGAATCTGCATTTTTCTCATCCTACTAGAGTATGCATATTTACTTCCAAATACCTTCATGAATTTTCCATTCTCGCTCCATCCATACATAACATTCCAGTTCCCATCATAACCTTACTCTTGCTCACATTTTCTCTCTATATTCTCTTCTTGTAAGCAATGTTCTATATATATATATATATATATATATATATATATATATATATATATATATATATATATATATATATATATATATATATAATATATATTTATATATATATAATGTGTTTATGTACTAAAGCGATTTCTTCAGGATATTTTGGAGTCTATTTATAAATTAATATTTTTATAATCATTAAAAAAATTAACAGTAAAGTCGAAAAAAACCGACAATTGACATTAATTTCCTTAAAAAAAAAAAAAAGAAGAAGAAGAAGAAAAAGAAGAGGCTGAACGAGATCCTTTATCCCGATCTCGCCCTACCGTCACATCCCCACGGCCAACCTTTTCCTCTCTCATCCCCTGGACTTCCCCTCCGTCCTTTTCCAATTCAACGTCCAGCCCACTTTATACTGGCCATAAGTCTTCGAACAAATCCACCCATCCAGGCATGATTATGGGCCCTAGTAATGAGGGGCCTGAAGGAGGGACACGCGACAGAGAGGTGAATAAGACTTATGTGACCTGGAAACCCAGGAGGCAGCAAGAGGAGGATGGTGCCGACATTGGAATCAAATAGCCCCTGAAAAAGACGTCTGGTATGAGCCCGGCCAGCAGGGAGAGCGCAGGCGCACGTACAGGCCAGATGCGTAAGCGTTTATTGGTAACCGCAGACTCAATGACGAATGATTTAGCACTCATATCTGTAATTGTATTTGAACACGTACACATAAGTACGCATATACACATACACATATATACTACAGTATATATGTGAACTTGAAAATGCAGAATAAACTACGAAAGTACTTGTTCAAAGTCCCGGTTTTCACTCACCTTCCGACGTGGACTTAGTGACATTCTCAAGCACGTTTTTATTATATATTATATATATATATATATATATATATATATATATATTTATAAATATATATATATATATATATATATTTATAAATATATATATATATATATATATATATATATATATAATATTTATATATATATATATATATATATATATATATATATATATATATATATATATATACAACACACACTCAAGGCTTTCCATGATAGAGACAGAAGATATTAGCAAAAAAACATTATGAGAACGACGAAAACTGAACTGGGAATTAGCAGGACGCGTAGCAAAATAAGTGTGATTAAAAGCGGAGCCAGATAAAAGTAAGGAGAGACGAAAGAGGGGAAGGTAATACAAAAGAAGATGATGGCAAGGGAAGATGGAGATGAAAAATGCGGATAATTGAGGCGGTAATTGATAGAAAGGGTGGACAAAAGAGAGCTACGGGAGAAGATCTTGTTAACTGAAACATTAATGAAGATAGGGAAGGACCAACAAGAATAAAAGGTGAGACAGACAAAACGATAGATAGATAAATAGGGATATAGAGAGATAGATAACTGAAATATATATGACGTCGGAAACTTGCAAGGAGGAGTAAAATAATAATTAGACAAGGAGTCTGACAAATCGCCTCATACGTGCATATATACATACATAACCCCAATAATGAGATGAGCATTTCATAAGCAAAGGTAAACAGAATGACACTCGAAATTAGTGACAAGACAAAATGACAAATACACAAACTGGTAGAGAGACAAATACAGAGATAATGACAGGCAAATAATACCCTAGTGAAGCAGTGTTATCATGCAGGCAAAAAACATTACCGACAACAACAACAACAGTAATGATAAAATGTTAAAGAAGAAGGACGCATCTGCAGATTTCACCTTGTTAAGTGGCTTTTCGACTATATTTATTTTCTGCGTGAAGATCATGTCATAACGACATGAATGGGATGGACACATTAGGACGTTGCTTTATTTTACTTGCAAAATAAACATCTTATCAACTTCTCTAGTCAAGAAAGACCAAATTGAATAGTTGCCGTTTTGTTGCATCTGATATTGCGTGGTCGCAACAACGGATGCCTCTGGACTCGATGACGAAGTTCATGGCAGGTGATCAGTATGAGTCGACAGCTGCATTCACTATGAGTCTGATTGCTTGGTGCCTGATCAAGATACAACACTGTGTCTCGGACAGATATTTCACAAATGGCATGAGGTTCGCAGTTTCCCAAAGATGTGATTCCTGGAGGTGGCTTTCAGTCGGGTGGGGTGGGGTCCAAATTGGGAGTGTCCTGGTCAAAAGATGCATTCACATTCACAAAGGGTTCTCAGATCCTTGGAGGCAATGAGGAAGGTAGTTGACCAGGCCACTGTCAGTGGTATCTGTGCTGGCTATCTGTGTTATATGCTTTCTCACAGTGTCTCCTGAAGGTACCTACCTGAATGTGGCACGATGACTGCCGAAACTCACCGTGGTCATACCAAAGTAGCCCTACGAGACATCTTCCTAACAGCATTATGCACAGGTGGACATGGTTGGTTTTGAATCGGGGTTTTCAACGTTTCAGGCTTTTTTTTTTTACAAAAATATGGAGACTAATTGTCTGTTCAGGATTATCCCAAAAGGCATTTCTCCTAGGTCACGTTTGTATGACGCTGCATGGCCAAGGAAATCTTTAAGTTAGCAAAGTGCATGTCAATATCAATTATGCTGTTGGCTGTCTGACCAAGAAACGACGTCCCATGTCAAGATATTCCACCATGCCTACATGGGTTCGAGGTACCCAGAGTATATAGCCTACATGACCTAGGAGAAATGATAGGTCACGTAGCCTATATACTCTGGATATATACGTGACCTATCATTTCTCCTAGGTTACGTATATACTCTGGGTATATACGTGACCTAGAGGATATACGTGACTTAGAGGATACACATGACCTAGGTCACGTATATCCTCTAGGTCACGTATATACACAGAGTATATACGTGACCTATCATTTCTCCTAGGTCACGTATATAGGCTACTCTGGGTACCTCGAACCCATGTAGGCATGGTGGAATATCTTGATATGGGGCGTCGTTTCTTAGTTAGATACCCAACAGCATAATTGATATTGACATGTAACCTGCAAACTTAAAGATTTCCTTGGGCACGCAGCGTCATATAAAAACAATGGACAGTGACTCTCCAAACGCCTGCCCTGATGATGCTACTACACTCGTAGCATCTGGGTTACCCACTCAAGCCACTGAGGCAGAGACACAGGTTGAGCTTCTTTTCTTGTATTGGTTTTGGAAATGAGGGCATACAGCTTAGGGTTCGCGTCCCGGTGGTACTAATTCATTTATCACTTATATAAATTCCCCTTCGGTGATAATTCTCCATCGGAGATACTCCCGAGGTAGCGTGAATTTGATATTAAGCGACATTTGTAGCTTCATGATTATATATATATATATATATATATATATATATATATATATATATATATATATATATATATATATATATATACATATATCTACATATATATATGTATATATATGTATAAATATATATATATATATATATATATATATGAAATTTTATCACACTGTGATTTATAATATTCGTGAAGCTACAAATGTTGCTTAATATCAAATTCACGCTACTTCGGGAATATCCCCGATGGGGAATTAATACCGAAGGAGAATTTTTAAAGTGATAAATGGATCGACCCGGCGGTTCCGATCCATTTATCACTTTTAAAATTCCCCTTCGGTGTTAATTTCATCGGGGATATTTGAAGTATTAGTGAATTGATATTAAGCGACATTTGTAGCTTCATGTATATATATATATATATATATATATATATATATATATATATATATATATATATATATATATATATATATATATATATATATATATATATATATAGTATATATATATATATATATATATATATATATATACTGTATAAATATATATATATATATATATATATATATATATATATATATATATGTAAGATATTTATATATATATATATATATATATATATATATATATATATATATATTTAGAAATAATTAACACAATCACGTTTGGAACAGAAAATAAATTTTGACTCACATCAGGATCGAACCCAGGTCTTTCAATTGAAAGACAAGACTGCCGCCAACCAAGCCACACAAGTCTTAAAAGAAGTTGGAACCTTAATACCACTGTATCTAAGGCTGCCCAGGTAAAGGTTTAGGTACAGTGGTACTTTTGGTTCCAATTTATTTTATGACTTGTGTGGCTTGGTTGACAGCAGTCTTGTCTTTCAATTGAAAGACCTGGGTTCGATCCTGATATGAGTCAGAAATTTATTATCAGTTCCACACGTGATTGTGTTGATTATTTCTCTCTCTCTCTCTCTCTCTCTCTCTCTCTCTCTCTCTCTCTCTCTCTCTCTCTCTCTATATATATATATATATATATATATATATATATATATATATATATATATATATATATATATATATATATATATATATATATACTGTATATATATATATGTGTGTATATATATATATATATATATATATATATATATATATATATATATATATATATATAGTATTAAGTTAAGAGTCGAGACTTTAATTAGTCTCTATTTCACCTTGTATTACATCACCGTACCTGTTTTTTTCTTCTTCAAGAAGCTCATTAAAATACCTTACATTACCTTCGGTCTCGTTCCACTCATTTTTACACTGACGATTCAGTTCTTCTACGCAAGCAACGAGGTCAGAGAGGGATGTAATATTGAGGGCAATATAACGAAATACCCTTTATTTCAATTTGCCACGTGATGAACATGGGTAATGAAAAACTATTGCGGGGATAGAAAATTCTTGAACCAGTAAAAAGGTTTGATTGATCAAAAATTTTACACATTTCATTATCAAATCTATTTAAAATTGTAGTTTGATACCTTTTAATCTAGTTGCCGCACTCTTGCTTATATTACATTCATTGTTGCTAAAAATTATGACAAAATCTAAATTGGTCCAGAAGAACATTTCAATAACAAACGAAAAAGGATAAAATGAAACTTAGGTGAAACGAAAACGAAATGACATGCAAGCGAGATGGAACTTCTTTACAGAGAAGTAGAGGGAAGTGCAAAACTAACTTAAATAAGGTAATGACCTCCTAAAAATAAAAAATCATAATCATACTGATTCAACATTAACAGTACTCAGTTAATGTTATGTTAACTTTAAATTGCAAGCAACAATGTGAATGTAATATAAGCGAGAGTGTGGCAACTAGATTAAAAGGTATCAAACTACAATTTTAAATAGGTTTGATAATGAATGTGTAAGATTTTTGATCAATCAAATCTTTTCACTGGTTCAAGAGTTTTCTAATCCCGTAATAGTTCTGGATTACTGGGTTTTTACTTGTATCACATAACATCCGTCTTCAGTTTAATTAACTTTTGAGATACTCAGAAGTTTTGCCAGTGGTCGAGATCCTTGAAAATGAATAAATAAATAATAATAATATGAAGGGAGTAGACCCTCTTTTAAACAGGTCTTATTAAAAAGGATGGTTGTATTATGCGAATTTATCTTATATAGTGTCTTTTCTATCTTCCTTATGATTCGCTTTTCAGGCTCAGCGATGTTAGTCAGCAACTGGCCGATATTCATGTTGGTAAAGGATAGTGTGCGGAATATTTTAATACCTGAATCCAGACGAACGATTTCTGATTGGATATTTTAATACCTGAATCCAGACGAACGATTTCTGATTGGATATTTTAATACCTGAATCCAGACGAACGATTTCTGATTGGATATTTTAATACCTGAATCCAGACGAACGATTTCTGATTGGATATTTTATCCAGAAAACGATTTCTGATTATATTTTAATACCTGAATCCAGACGAACCTGATTGGATTTTCCAACATGAATATCTTTTCCCAGTTGCTGACTAACATCGCTGAGCCTGAAAAGCGAATCATAAGGAAGATAGAAAAGACACTATATAAGATAAATTCGCATAATACAGCCATCCTTTTTAATAATAATAATAATAATATTCTTTATTGCAGCTCAGGGCCATATACATGGAATATACAAATATGATACACAATCTAGTTACATAAGATAACAAGATAAAGATAATTATCGGCAGTATCCACACGGTTGCTGAAGAAGTAGAAAAAATAGAATTCATAATAATGGTAATGACAGTAATTATATGGAGAATAATAGTAGAAAAAAATAAAAAATGATAGTCATTAAAATTACAGATTGCAGATGATTAATTTCCAGCTGGGGACCTTAGGTGGTCACATGTCAGGTCCAGAAGGTTAAGTACGAGAATTGGAAATTGTAAAACTCTACAATGATATTATTCACAGTAGTAATAAAAAATTAAAAATACCAATAATAACAAGAAATGTAGAAATATAATAATAATAATAATAATAATAATAATAATAATAATAATAATAATAATAATGACAATGGAGATGACACTTCATAATTGCAAAAATAGAGAATAAGTCATTTAAGGAACAGGCGCCTCATTATCACATCTTTCCTACAATTTAGATCATCTTGCCTCACTGCTTAGGATGCTTTGTATGAGCGAATTGCTGCTGTTTCTCAGTCGGGTGATCAGACTGGACATTGTTCTCCTCACGATGGTTTTCAAATTATCCAGGCGGTTTTCTGTGAACACCTGCGTGGCTGAGTGATAGCGAGGAGTGTTTGCGGGGCGTCTCAGATGTCATTTTGAACAACAGTGATACGTCTCATGGTCTCTCGGGTATAGTTTTTCCAAAGGGAACACCCATATATACTGTAACAGTACGAGCATAAGAGCAGCAGTTTCGTGTCTCGGTGACAGAAGGCAAACCTCCTTGCAATCGTGCTGCCAGTTGCACATACTTTACGACGCCTCTGTTCTATGTCTACCGTATCTTTCAGGTCGTCCGTGATAATGTGGCCCAAATACGGAAATTCATGCTCGAATTGCAGACGATGATTTCCGAGGAAAATTTGCGGTTCTGCAATATGCTCAAGCGATCTCGGGAGCAGCGATATACATTGGGTCTTGGTTTCGTTGTATAGGATATCAAATTCCTCTGCATATTGGCGGCAGGCGTCGATGAGTCGCTGGAGACCTTGCACTGATGGGGAAATCAGAACCATATCGTCGGCGTAACAGAGGTTGTTTATTGTTGTTTCGTTGATAGTGCATCCGATTGGGAATGAGTTCAGTTTGACATTCAGGGCATCTGTGTACGTGTTAAACAGGTATGGAGAGAGAATGCCCCTTTGCCGGAGCCTGTTTAGGAAGCCGAAGGTGTACGACAATACGTTACCCCATTTGAGACAGAATTGCTGTGTGGAGAACCAACAACATAAAATGCCAATTAGATATAGAGGTGTGCCTCGTTTGTGCAGCTTCAGGAAGACCTTCAGGTAGTTTACTCTGTCAAATGCTTTTCTCGCATCTACAAAGCATAGGAAAACAGGAGAGGCTGATGATAGGTAAGAGTTCAACAATTCTTTCAGGATGTAGGTGCAGGTGTCGGTTGAGTGGTTTGCTTTAAAGCCGAACTGGTTGCCAGTAGCGTGCTGAAAGGGGAGAAGTCTCCCCATATCCATTAACTGTTTTCACCTCTTCAGAGTTTTGCGTAGTCTATAAAATTGTTTTCTGTTATCATATAAAACATTTCAGCTGAGATCAACCATTTCTTTAAGTTAATAATGTGGATGTCCACCAGAATTCTTATTACACTTGCCGAATTTTAACTCCCATCTTGCATTCAGTTATAAAATTATCAAATGCTAACTCTGGAGTCACGCGCAGCTTACTTATGGGTAATGATAAGTATGCTTAGTGACAATCTCAGTTATGAAAGACAGACTGTAAGTCATCCTCAAGGTATACTAACAGGAAATTAATATTTATTGTCTCACATGAGGTAATTTTACAGACACTAAAAAAATGCAAAATGATCGAGATTAATCTATGACTGCCCCAAGTTATATTTTCAAAACAGCAAGAATTTTATTATGAAATCCTAAGAATTAGCTAGAGTAATGGTTCTTAACTAGGGGGGAATTCCCCTCTGAGAAGGGGGGGGGGCGGGAATTTCAGTTTCAGGGATGGGGGAATTGTGACCACAGATTGGCAGGCTCAAACTGGCTCTAGGACCACACAAAACGCAGTGTGCATCGGTCCGCACAACTGAGAGGTCACGCTGGTCTTTCTCTCCGCCATCTTGTGTGTTTGT
>NC_089799.1:34099613-34127113 GCF_040412425.1 Macrobrachium rosenbergii | reverse complement strand
GTTATTTCCCAGAAAAGATGGTCATTGGTGCCACGCCCACCCTGTGGCCTTAGCCTGACCCCCTCAGTCTTTCTGTTGTTCAGTCGGCTGAAGGAAAGCCTTCGGGGGTGGTGCTTTGATGATCGAGCGGGGGCTAGGAGAGTGTTTCTGATGATTTGACAACGAGTAGTGATAAAAAAATTTTGGGAAATGTCGGGAACAATCAAAATAATGGAATACATAGGAAGTGGACCAGCATCTTTTCAACAGACTAGGAGTGAACAATTTGCGTTTCAAAAAATTTTGTTTTTTTGTCCAACTGGTTTCAAATGGATGTGACTTATTAGTTTAGTTTTTGATAAAAAGAATTTTCGATTGAAATGCCTTATGCCTTGAAGGTAAAGAGTTACTCCGTGTTTCTTGTAGTGAATAATGGAGTTCTTCCAAACTAAGATTTTTAACAGATGTTAATAAAGGACTTATGATCTCACTTTACTTCTCACCAACTGACGAATTTTCGGTACACTGAAACCACCCTACTATAATTCCTTTTTCGTCCAAATTGATCCATTAGGGAATCGTAAAGGAAGAGAATATGCAAAGCTTAGGGAATCGTAAGAGGCGATTGACTGACAGCATGTTATGAGTGAGGACAAGAAAATATACGCTGTTGAGTATGACAAGTAAACTTCTTTGCACGTGGGATATATCTTATCGTTTTGCGTCAGGATTCGGTGACAGAAATTTTTCTAATTCCATTATTATTATCGGATCTATTCATTCCCTCTCTCTGCTTGTTATTCCTGCCTATTGTTCATTAACGCTGCTACTATTCCGGCGAACAAGTCAACCTTATAAAGATTTATAAATAAAAACTTGATGATTCTAAACGTAAGTCTCGAAGCATAAGTGTATTGTACAATAGATTCAAGAAGTTGATCATCTTGATGTAATACGAAAACCACTGGAATGTCAACAAGTTTGGCATGAGAGTACATGAACAAGTTTCGGCAAATTCTCAACAATAACGTCTCTGTTTGGCAGCTAATACTCTCTCTCTCTCTCTCTCTCTCTCTCTCTCTCTCTCTCTCTCTCTCTCTCTCTCTCTCTCTCTCTTTTCATGGTATCTGCTGCCTCTCATCGCTCGGAAGGTACTTAATAAGAGGGAAATTCCATTATGCTTCTCGTTCTGGTTTCCAGAAACCTTAGTCAGTGCATTGTCACTAAATCATCATTTGGGTGTGCCGCGAAACCTGACTAACCGCGAATAACGATTCCCGTCGCCTCTTGCTTCCGTTTTACTCCGCTATCCGTACCCAGCGATAAACAACGAGTTCCCTCTCGTTTCGCCTCGTTCTAATTTTAAGCATTTTCTGTTTAAGGCTGCTACCTATTTTATTCTTGGCTACGGAGTAACGTCAAACATTGTAAGCACGCCCTGGATACTGGTATTATTATTCTCGAATCCGGACGTCGAAAGTCTCGGAATTTCCGAAAATCTTGAACAGTGAAAATCTAAATATGCGAGCAACAACCTAATACTTATGAATCCAGTCAGTTATGGAAAAGGAAAATCAAAGCTCTCTCTCTCTCTCTCTCTCTCTCTCTCTCTCTCTCTCTCTCTCTCTCTCTCTCTCTCTCTCCACTTATACTAGGAAATAACACTCGCATATCAAAATGTTATTTTCTGTAGGTAAGAGTTTTACATACCGCGAAAAAGCAATCAGGCATTCTTATTTTATTTTACGGGTCTGAGCTTGTCTTCCCCTTAGAAATTTCGCCATCCTTTCCCCAGTTGACAATTATTTCTTTGATCGTACAGGTCTCTGCGTCTTTGCTTTTTACATTCCCCGTTATTCAGACCTCTCGTTCTTTTCACCCGACGCAATTCTCGTATTTTCGACGGCCGGCCTTCCTTCGTTTCACTCCGATTTTGCGTCATATTTTATGCAAACATCCCTTCAGCCCTTTCTCCTTCTATTTCCCTCCCTTCCCTTCTCTTCGTCTCGCTCAGTTTCAACTTTCCATTTGCCTCTGTCTCTGGTGGATTTTGCACTTGAAATTTGACACGAAACGCGATAAAATGCTCGAAAGAATGCATCATAACAAGACGGCACCGCCCAGGCTCCGCGATATTTTCTTCCCCAAAGCATTTTCTGGTCGCTGGAAAATATAACAACCGGCCTGTCAAGGTATTTCGAAGTTACATTAGATCTCTCCCGCATACGAAAATGCTTCAAATGGAATTCGTGACGTATATATATCTGGTGATAGAGTGGTTGAGACACAGGATAAGAGTGTGGGCGAAATATGAAAACGGCAACGATACTGGGGAGGCGCGTCGTTATTTACTGCATGTTTGGCAGGAAGGAGATGCCTGCAGTGCTTTCAGCACGAATTAAGGCAAACGCGATGTTCCCTCGATCCTGTAGACGGTGTTTGGAACTTTCTACTGAAGACCATTCGTTCTTTATCGACATAGTCTCACAAAATTAGGAAATCTCTTATCTTCGAGCTCATCGTCATCACCGACTGTTTAAACACCAAGAAACACGAATGAATGAGCGTATGAACTTTGGGCCATACGGCCCAGCGCCGTCAAGAAGCACAAAAATACCCCGTATATAAATAGCTCAATTGCAATGAACTCATGGCAACACATTCGCTGTAGCGCGAATCTTTAGATGACGAGGATTGGGAGGCAGAAACTATAACTGGCATGTTAATCTATGGTCAACCTCTATTGAATGTCACGGTATCTGTTGGAAGGGTGGGGTACATTCACGGTTAGTAACCTTATCCCTACCTTACCCTCTACTCGGAAAAGGGATGACAACATCTTCAGAAACAAACTCACTAGAGGGTAAAGTCTAACAGCTTTTGAAGTTGGTGTTAAATTAGCAGACTGGGTCGCGTACATCTATGGTAGTGATTTCACGTCTTGCTTTCATAATAAGCCTCGTAATTTGAGGAGGCTAACAACACTGTCCCCAAGATTCGCAATAAGGAGATCAGTTAATTAAGATACCATGTGATTAAGACGTAGAGTGGTGAATATCAAAGTAGCATTTCTCCCATGAATGGCGGTGCATATGCAACAGAAGGTTAGGCGCAAGTCGAAATTGCTAAGCCGCAGCAAAACTGTCAGGATGAATGACAGTCTGCCATCAATTTTTCTCTTAGACAGCAGCAACACCTGGGACATCCGAGAGCTTTTAAAAAGGAAGGGGGTCAACGAAAGCAAAGGACATAACAAAATAGTGAGAGATGTAGATGATTCTGAAAGTTGTTATTATTAAAGAATTTTATATATATATATATATATATATATATATATATATATATATATATATATATATATATATATATATATATATATTTTTTTTTTTTTTTTTTTTTTTTTTTTTTTTTTTTTACGTATTACCACTATCTGCCGGTTTTTCATCTGTTAACAAACATCTCTACCCGTTCGTAACCATTACCGTTCAATTTGATTTTCGGAATTTAATCTATCACAGATACAAGTGGAGAACGTTCAAAGCATTTCCCTCAGTGTAAGAAAAATCAGCGAGCGCAGTATTAGATTAAAACCCAATAGCTGTTCATCACCAGCTAACGCAAATTAGTATTATTCATTCTTCCCTGAAAAATTAAACAAAAAGTCAAGCAGAATGAACCACTTTTTTCTTGAAAGAGAAATATAAAACGAACAACAGTGAGCTTAAAGAAGTCAGTAATATTTTGTGCCACCACGCTGAGGGAAGAAATCCATTATAAAGAGTTTGGAAATACTTGAAATTTAGAAATAACTCCCAAACCTGTGTTTAATTGCGTTCTTTACAAAGAAATAACTTCTTGAACTCATAATTAGAAACATCTCCGTCAGTGAAATTAACAAATGATCTGCAGCTTCAAATTGGATGCATGATGGTCATGAAAAAATCTTGCGTCTATAAGAATCCCATTTGAAAAACGGAAGAGATATTAAAATACAGGTTAGGCGGAGTGCCACAATTATACGCTCGTCTGACACGAGCAAACATCCCACACAAAACGACCAGATAAGTTAAAAAGTACTTGTGTAAATTGGCCCCTTTCAAAGTTCTGTGGAATTAACCAAACAAACCTTCATATAGCATCCTAATGATGTTTATTTTCCGCTATTTAAACCCATACTGACCTAAATGAGAACAATGCACGTAAAACCCAGTCGGCCAATTACGTGGTACGTAACCATGCGTGCGCGCTCAGGCACACTAAGCTATGTAGATATGCACTCATAACATATTTGGAATTCAGCCAACAAATTCATTATGAGCGAGCGCCAAATGCTTTCCATATCAACATTACATTACAACACCACAACTTGACTCCGCTGGGTTACCATCATTCTCTCTCTCTCTCTCTCTCTCTCTCTCTCTCTCTCTCTCTCTCTCTCTCTCTTTCCTTTTTCTTCATCTTCTTCTTCATCCAATGTTTTGTTTTAATGATTTTCATTAAGACTATTATTGTTCGAAACCCCATATTAGCTCTAAGCAATCTTAAAAGATACGTAACGGAATATTATATCTTGCGTACTGAAGCGCAAACACAATGCGTGCCCTCGGTATAATGAAGAAGAGCGAACTTTCCGGTAATTAATCAGTTGCGGCTCCGCTTTTCTAAAGAAATCCGGAGGCGTATTAAAATAAAGCTCGGTAGCGACATATTTCGTTTATCATATCAGACGTTAAGGTATTCATACCGTTAGGTTATCGTAGGTAATACTGACAAGGAAGAGGTACAAGACTATTTATTAATAGCATAACAAATTAATGAAAATTAAGAGTTATTTTATATCTCACTGAAAGCTAGTTCGAGTTTCCATGTTAGTAGTTGCAAGAGTGCCCAGGAAAAGTAGAATCATTTATTTGAAATGAAAATTAACATTGCACGGAAATTTCCTTAAGGAAGAAACTTGACGCAACAAGTCTTATTTTTTGCGCCCGTCCGATAGGACCGTCACTGCTGACTTTGAAAGGAACTACTTTCGTTATTGCAAGGGCCATTACGTTCTCAGCTACCACTCTGTTGGTCGCGAGTTCGAATCTCCGACCGGCCAGTGAAGAACAAGAGGAATTTGTTTCTGGTGATAGAAATTCATTTCTCGTTATAATGTGGTTCGGATTCCACAATAAGCTTTAGGTCCCGTTGCTAGGTAACCAGTTGGTTCTTAGCCACGTAAAAATAGATCTAATCCTTCGGGCCAGCCCTAGGAGAGCTGTTAATCAGCTCAGTGGTCTGGTTAAACTATGATATACTTAACTTATTTTTCGGCAACCAGACCCTCGTGCTTACATCTACCCAAGGACAGAAGGAAACAAGGATGAAAGGTCATGAAATGCACGAAGCACAGAAGCGGGAAGGAAATTCCAAAGCTTGGCAGGAGAGGAAAGAAATAATAATCAGTACACCAAATAATTCGACGATTATCAATTTTCACCAAGTCAGTTTTGCAATAAATGACATTTGTGAGACCACCTGACAGAATGAGGAATTCTTCTTCCACTGAGCTCAATGGAAGAGTGACCGAAACAGTATCAGCAGAGAAGTCACCTGGTAGCAGAAAGTATGAGTAAGAGAAGAGGTAAGGTCAGGGTGCCCCGGATCTTCGCAAAATACTGAAATCACATGATGAAGTCCCCACAAATGTTTTAAGGACTGGAATGAAGGAAAAAAACCTAAGGCATCACAATTATAGACCAAAATCTTTAGAGGTAGATTCTGCAGTTTGGCCTGAGTGATATGTTCGAGACAAATCTGTAATGACCTGAATGCACAAAATTTAGTTGAAAATGAGAAGCTCGATTCATGCCAGGAAACAAAAAAAAATAAGTCGGACAGGAGACAAGGTAACTAGTTATCTCAATTGAAAATAAAGATTTAAATAAAATTCCAGAATTTCCATTCTTGTGAGCTGGAATGCATCAAGAAGGAGCAACTCAAGACTAAAAGCAAAAAAAAAAAAAAATGGAATGGAATGACATCAGATAGGACTGGTTGGAGCATCAGAAAGAGCATCAACATAACACACAGTCTGGAGGTCATTGATCAATAGGAAGGACTGATTACGCAGGAGAACAATAACCTGAGGAATAATGCTGCGGAAAGTAAAAGAGATGAGATGTTACCCCATCATCGACAACGGTTACAAAGCGGCTGAACGAGAAACATAAATAACTCTGCAGACGGGAGCCAGGTTGTATGCAAGGATGTCTGGCTAACAAAACCTGATGCTCAACTTCGTCAGTTGCCTTGGAGATTTCAAGTGATGACGAAAGATTCCTCGTCTTAAAATCTAGAGCGTTTTATCGGCTCTACCGAGCACTAGCAGGTCACTGCACCACGATATCACATTACCAAACACCAGAGGCCTTTTAGTTTCTCCTCTGTTAAACATGTGATATTTACAAGTTTAAAAAAGTAAGTTTTATGATATTTAAAATCGACCTGTACCATGATTGTTTTAGTGATACCCACTTCTCTTCATTTATATTGACGTATGCATTAATCTGTTTTCTGACATGAATTGTTTGCTTACTGGCTATTTATCTATTACCTACTGGCTATTTATTTATTAAGCTGTAATTATTCTCCTCTTCTATTCAGAAAATCTTCCGTGTAACCTTCTTTTGTAACTTTCCTTGCTTGCTCCGCAAGAATGTATGGAAAAGTTAAATCATAATATATATATATACATATGTATGTATATATATATATATATATATATATATATATATATATCTATATATACATATTATACATATTTATATATATATATATATATATATATATATATATATATATATATATATATATATATATATATATATATATATATATATATATACACACAGTATATATGATCAGATTTAGTTTCCGATTCAAGCTAGATAGTTACCTAGTGGTAAATCTTATTATTCTCATCTTCGGATCCTTGATATCAGCTTTCCGAGCTACCTGACGGCATTCCGCCTCATTTCACACCAAAGATTTTCTGATTTGCCATTCGTTCGTCTCCCTGTGCATGTCAATTTGACGTTACAGCGAACATTATTTCACCGAAGAATTTCTGCGACTTGCTGGTCAGAATACAAAGCCCGAGCAAAGTATTCACATTGGAATTATTGGTGGAAAACGACACGACATTTCATTTAATTCAGTCAAAAACAATATAGAATCATGAAAAGGCTTGAAATATATCTAAACTGTTGATTTTTACGCATTTTCAATTTTTTTTTTTTTTCTGTACTGGTGTCTCGTCAGAATCAAACGAACTCCGATATCGAGAATTTGCTGTTTCATCACCAACATTGAGGAGGATAAAATTGTGCGGAGGAGTGACTGTTATATGCAGCCACCGCAGGAATGCAATCGAATTACGTTGCATAATATGAATCTTTTCCAACCTTTTATCAATTTTCAGATTCTAGCGAATATTTATATATGTTTATTGTTGCAGACTGTTCAAAGAAATGAAAGGAAGACAACGGCTACTATAGCAGCTTCATTTTTACACGAACTTATGAAACTGTTCACATTTTGAACGATTTATTATAAGACGGACATTCGAAACTCCACATCCAGCGCTTGACAACTGACCCCATAAAAAGCTCATCTTATAATCTCTGAACATTGCACTTGTCTTGAATACATCCACCGTTTATTCCGACCAAAATTTTCGAGTGCTCTTATGACTGTCGCGCTCTTTTGCTAAAATTGTATTGTCAGTTGGCACTTTCAAAAACCTTTACCATTCATTTCTCTGCTCCGTGTTACCATCACCGTCGACATTTGACCTTCAAGCGGCCATGCAAAGATTCGAGAATCTTCTTGTATCAAGCACTGCGACTCTGAGGAAGTGTCATAAAAGCTAGCCGAGTTCTTGTGTCATCGTCGTTTGTGGATTGGCGCAGCCTAGCATATTAGTGTGGAAACACATATTCGCATCTATAGCCCGATCTTTTTTCAGAATCACATTAAATCACTGTGTTTTTTAAAGAATTTATTTACAAAACCAGCCTTTACAGCAAAATTACCGTAATTTGGTTTATATTGCTAGCAGATGTATCAGGTTTAAAAAGGTTCTTTCATTTGCAACAACCTGATTACTTATCTTCCCAACGTTCATTCCGTTTCAACATAATTTTTCTTGTGCAGCTTTTCTCTCCTCTGAATATAACTCCAGTATCATGACATCATTAACTTACCAGGAATAGATGTGTAAACTTCAGTATCATGACATCCATAGTTTGCCAGGAATAGATGTCTAAATGACAAGGACACTTATGCTGGTCGCCACAGTTCTAGGAGTTTTTAAAAATTGTTTGTCAAATCTTGAGTCATTTCATTTATTCTTATATTTTAGTTGCCATTTCCAACATTACGAACTTTTTACGGCCGATATTGCTTATATGTATATCTAAATAGTTTTGCAATTCATCGGATGTTTATAAATACAAAGTTTTCCTTAACCAAATCATTCAAATCTCGACATGTGGTTTAGAACGCACGTTATCAAGATCTAACTTCCCGATCTCATATCTCACTGAAAAATTACGTATTAATGGCTGTTATTTGTTACAACTGCAACCCTACTTGCTCTCCGAATTCGTCAGTTGAATCAAAGCCATTTTTATCTTTCATTCCGTTTAAAAAAATAATAAATAAATAAAATCTGTCCTGATGGGGAGGTTCAGTTGATAATGTACAATTTGTTTCTCCCGGACGCTCTTCTGTTACCAAAATTTTGCAGCAATACTTTCGCATCTCTTACTTCACTTGCATTATAATTTGCCACCTCCACTACTCAAGCATCCGCTTAAGACTACCATAACTTTTAAGTTTTTCATCATACAAACTCGTCGCAACATTCTGAAACTTCCCTCCGCTCAAAACTTTAAAATCTACGAACATCGGCCTTTCCACTTTCCCATAAGCTTCTCTCATTAATTATTCCTGAATAATATCACTTCATTTTCTGTTCTGGTTCTCAACTTGTCCCGACTTTACATGTGGTTAATAGAAACATGCACATCGTGTACTTGCATCTCAGAATTAGCTCTTCTACCTACAGTAGTTAAGTTATCCAAACAAAAATTCCCTTTCATCGTAAGAAATCCAATCGTCTCCATCGAATTAGCATTCAACATATTATACTCACCACTGTCCACCTGTATTACGAGCAGTCTCTTATTCCGCACATAAACATGTACAAACGTTTTCCCAATCTATTCAAGTCATATATTTTATAAGGATATTGTTCCCTGTGTAACATTTCTTAACTAAATCCAAACGAATACCGAATGTCAACTTCAATTGGGAAAATCACATAGATTAGCACTTGGAAATCATACGGCTTTTGCGTAGGTTTTAATTCACATGGAGGAAATTAACTTACATAGGCAAAATTTTACTGAATTTTATGTATATATCAAACTAAAATGTTATCTTTGGCATCCTGGTAACTGAAATAGACTACTAATTTGTGCAAAATAGTGTCTTTTAGTGAATTAATCAACAAAATCCTACTTTAAGTATATTTGCAGCTCGAGACGGTTCAAAATGTTGAAAATGGGCTTTGTAGGAAAGACGCACTTGATCTGGAAGTGTTACCCAGACTTTTTTGAAAGGTCTTGGTATGCAGAACTAGAAAATATATGATTTTTCCCTGGAGGGGAGATGGACACGGATCACCCCCCAGCGCCTACACTAGCTAGATCCTGGGAGTTTTGTTTATAGGGCGTGCTGCCTGAAGTACCACGTGACTGAGGGGTTATCCCAGGGGACGCACCTTCTGTTCTCCTGATGGTGGTAGGGAGAAGAAATGTTTCTTGGACCATGTTGAGCAACGGTTTCCATCGGAGGATGGCAAGGCCTCCTTATATCGGAAGCAGCAATGGTTGATGTCGCCAACCAGGATTTTTGTATTCCTTCTGATGTGTTGGGGGGGGACCCACTGCCGTGCTCTCTCATGTTGTGCTGGTAGACCGCCCCTTCCTGTAGGTGGTTGGCAATCCTCTTGGAGAGGTGATTCAAAGTTTTACTAACGTAGGATAGTGCAGCATATAAGTAGAAAAATACTTCAGTTTGTGATACAAGCATGAAATTTGGCACAAGTACTCATTTTAACACCCTCTTTTGAAAAATCTGGGTGTCCACGCAAAATTTCAAGATGGCTGCTGTTGTTTTGATTTCTGATACTTTGAGTAAATCATAAATCATTGTTGAAATAAATACGTCAATCATTATTCAGATAATGTCTTCCTGAGTAGAAGAGTTAATTGAAGATATCACCAGAGCTCCTACTACTATGTTTACCATTGTGATAATGTGATAAAGATGGCATACGAAATGGCCACCATGAAACATTTTGCTTGGGAACTCTGCAAGTAAGAAAGATAGAGGCATGAAAATGTTTATCTATGCCTACACTTATGAGGCGAGAGAATCTGTTTCTAGCATTTCTATTGGGCTGTTATCAATATTACATCTTGGAAAGGGACCCCATAATGCTACTGAAAAGTATACAAGCACAAGACTTTGATGGAGTATGATAATAAAGTATCTTATCTTTGTTCAAGCACTGTCTCAATGTCTTTTTTTAAGCCTGAAATGAATGCAAGATTTTAAAGATGCATGCATGGTGTCATCCTTTAGTGTGACGAAATTCTCATTCAGATGTATCTGAAGCATCACTTGCAACATTATAGTTACACCTCACATTATGATTACGCCTCACATTTGCAGCTACACAAAGCTGTGCATGTAAGCCCAAGCCTGTAGCATTTTTGGACTTGAAGGAAGCAGGGGACATATTTGTGAAGGAGTCAGGTAGCTCGGGTACAGATTTTACCCTCACTGTCCCAAACTGTACTGGCTGACACTCTTCCCCCCAATTGTCTTTGGCAGGGTGCTGGAATACCGAAATGTTGGTCCCTTGAAAAGAAGTAGTAGCACAGTTGCTGAAGGGTTGTGATCAATGGTGTCCATGACCGCAGTGGTAAACAACCCCTCTCTCAAGACAGGTGGGCAGACTACACCCTCTTCCACATGCTTGGTGACAGTGGCATCTCGCAGTCGGGCTGATATCTCCAGCACCCTGTCGTAGGAAATGCTCATGCCATGATCATGAAGCATTTCTACCAGGTTTCTCTTCCTGGTTTTGGCATGAACACTGGAAAAGGAGTTTCCCTATCCTTTGAGCACCCATGTACACTTGCTCCTTCCCTCTGTTTTGAGAAGCAGTTGTACTGCAGGAACTGAGCAATAGCCAGGTCTGACTTTAATGAGCCAAACCTTAACTGTGACTTTATGACTGTTTCATGTTCGACCATACTAGTGAACTGGAGCAGACTTTGAGGGATGGCATCATTGATGCATCCTTCACCAAAGGTGCCATCAAACCTGGAATGATGATCCAGAATATGCTTCCTCAGTATCTTTGCTGCTTTAGCAATCACAAGATGCCTGAGATAGGGCTAAAGCTACATCTTTCTGCAAGGCAAGTAGTACAATTCTTCTTTTCTTGTGTGCTTCTAATTCAGGGATTCCTGCTAACAATTTGTCCTTTAATCTTGTATTTACAGTGGGTGAGGCAATGCCCAATTGTTCCAGGTGCTGCTGGTATAATTGGGATATGTCTGCAAGAGGAAATATTGCAGGACCATCTGAACTCAAGCTGGTTTTAGTAATATAATTAACCAGCTCTGATAGAACCCGTGGATACACATCTGGTTTTTCACTGTGACACTGTTCTTTCTCAAGATTTCTAAGATGGGACCTTTCCCTATTGTAAAGGCCAGTGAGATATACAAGATGGTATTTCAGCTCTTGTGCAATTGCATCACCTGAACTTAGTTTTGCCCATAATTTACCATCATTAAGTGAGTGAGCGCACTCATGTAGTCTCCTTTTGAGATTCATGGTCATTACTTGTCAAAGATCTGATACAGGTGCCACATTTTCACAAAAAATGCATGCTTCATTGTCATGACTCATTCACCGCTGTTTTGCATGCTTTTCCTGTGGTTCACTGCCTTCAACTGTAGATCTTCGCTTTCTTGCACGATCAAGTTTTGCATTATTAAACATGACCCTACAGCTCTTGTGGTATTTTGCCATGTTTTGTCGCAATGTTGCCTCTATGCCACTGCCTTCATCCAGCCTTGCTGGGTCAAAGTTAAGCGGCATTTCACCAATCTCCTGGAACGATGGCACATTTGTTGAAATCATTACATACCCATCATGTTCAGGATTATGATGTACAGAGGCTAACGGTGAAGTTAGACCTTCATTTTTCTTGTCTTCCTGGCAAAGGCAACATTTGCTCCAGTCGGTTTTCTTTTTACCTGTGATTGAATTTACACTTGTCATTATGAGCTCTTGACTAAGGCCAAGGGGCTATCCTTTTACCACCTTAATCTGATACGCACATTGATGTATGGGATACAACTAGGTTCGGTCACCCTACACCTAGCCCGATCATTCATCCAGTGCCATTTAAGTCTTATGTGATCTGTACACCATCCAGGTAAGTACATGAACAAGTCATATAGAGCCCCACTCACCCTTGGCTCAGCTCTCCTGCGCTGACACCTCCTGTCAATTCAGGCGCAGCTGTCTAACTAGATCTACCAACTATATATATACTTTCTACCAGGTAATTGATATGGGGCTATTAGACAGCATTTGGGACACTAAACTACTAAAATACACTAAAGCAAAGCTAAGTAGGGAGTAAGTAAAGTAAGATTAGCTGACACTGAACCCCATGCTGAGTTACACAGCAGTGAACTCACCAGTGTGCCCTGGTTGTATGCTGACATTCACTCTTTTAAACTAAAACTAAAGATAAAACCACCACCTAAATTATCTATAGACTTGCAAACTATTATATTGAACAGGAAGAAATTTTACAGCCTACTGAGTCCTGAGACATAATTATTTAAGGTTTTTGGCTGCTATATTGGATGCCATCTTTCTTTATATATGCTACATGAAATCTTTAACAGAAATACATTTTACTTTTGCTTAGTAGGACTACCTAAAATGTGTATAAACAAAATGAATGCATAAAAACATGCCCAGATGCACATGCATCCCATGTTAAAACCTTGCCTAGTGGCCATCTTGAAAGACGGCAGCCGTCTTGGATTTTTGAGTGGACACCCAGTAATTTTCAAAAAGTCCCCTATGGAGCAGTTATGTACCAAATTTCATGCTTGTATCATTAACTGAAGTATTTTAGTGAAAAAATTATTTTATCTGCTGCACTAGGAATAGCAGTAGTTATTCTCTGGGCACAATATTTGTTAAACTGCTCTCCTCTTTATGGTATCATTGCTAGCAACAGGGCTCTTCCTCATGAGGTATTGGACAGTCTTCCAGTTCTTATAGTAGATTGTAAGGTTGACTTTACTTTGTTCATCGGTGGGGTTTACATGGACGCTGATGTTGCTCTTCAGAGCTGCCTCCTCTATCTTATATTCGGTGTTCATGTAGCCCCTGAAGAACAATCTAATGATCCTCTCATTCTCGTGGGGGATGTAATTCTCCTTACAATACCACCTGTGGATGGCATTTCTCATCACCCAGGCAACCCAATGGTAAGAGTACCAGTTATCCACCAAGGTTTAGTTACGTGTATGAACTCATCAGAAGTTGCATTCGAGGAAGAAGAATGTGAGAGAGCATGACAGCCATAGGCATTTATGATTGAAGATATGAACTTTTCCAGGCATTCATTGCTGCCGATGAGGCAGAGCCTGAAGTCGTTTGGCTTATGGTGGACCTGCACGTGAAAATAGGGAATAGCATCATCCACACTTTTCTCACACATGAAGCAGCTTGTCTCCAGCTCATTCTCGTCTGTGGTTTTGCATGAATAAAGCTAGATTTTCTGTATTTGTTTTTTTATTATTTAGTCTATAAAATTCGCCTTAATACATGAAACAGTCCTCACAAACTCAGGAGGTGGGAATAAGGTTATGCGAATTATCCAAGGTTCATATACATCTTGTGCTAGCTATAGCTGACACAAAACTGACCGGCAAACAATACCAATTTCCTTTCGAATTAAGGAAAATATACTCTTATCTTCACTTTTGCCCCTGGCGTCGGTGTATGGCAAGAAAGGACATACCAAGGCCGATCCATCAATGACCTGATGCCATATACTAGAATTATATTATGAAGCATAACATAGGGCTTATAAATCTCATAACTAAGTGGCCAGCGAAGTGTCAACTTCTCATTCGACTCAGAAAAACATGACCTATCCATATGAAGCAATTATCAAGTCAATGATTTTCTTAGTAATTGTTAGAGTTTAGGAAATTACTAAAATTATATTGTATTATTAACTTCCTTTGGAAGACAATTAAACAGGAAATTTTTTTTATCCTTGTTTCTTCATACTGAACTGTTCTGGAGAATTACCAGAAATTTCAGTAAAATGACAGCCTTGAGAAAGGTCAAATTTAATCCTTTTTTTCTAGAAAATGACCAAAGTACTTTAAAGGCTACTCGTATTTACATATTATGTTTTAATGTTTGTGAATGCTTTTACTAAAAATAATTCTTGTGTGATCAAGATATGTATCTTTCATGCAGCCATCTTTTTTTTTTCACCAATGCATCCGTTCTTCACTTTTTCTGAACTGTCCGTAGCTCCAGGAATCTTGTGTCTCTACTTCTGAAAGACCATGTTCAGCATCTGAATCACTTGTACCTAGATTGGTCGGTATTACTTTGGCTTGTTATCTACCCGTCACCTCCAAGGTGCTAGTACTAAACATGGCAGAAGCGCAATGTGACGCTGTGTTTAGTACTAGCCCCTAGGGGATCAAAGATATCGTTATTAATATAATTTCTCGACCACGCAATATAGACATGGGTGTATATAATACTTTGATCCCCTAGGGGCTAGTACTAAACACGGTGTCCCATTGAGCTTCCGCCATGTTTAGCACTAGCACCTCGGAAGTGACATGTAGATAACAAGCCAAAGTAACACTGGTTGGTCTCGGCACCCGCCAATAGAGATGCCTAAAACAAATGAGTTTTGTATGCCTTTAGCCTATTAAAAACCTAATTACAAATCGGTTTTCACTATTGTAAGACAACTCCCTCATCATTAAGAGCCTGGCCGTTGTTAGCTGCTTATGCATTTTGTTAAGCAAATACATCAAAGTGACTTGGCCATTACATTCAAATGGATTCTTAATCATCACAATCAAGTAATTAAAGAAAAGCAGCATACTGGCTAATTGCCCAGAATAAACGAGGTCATCTTGCCTGAAACGACTATGAAACTGCATCCATTAGTGTGAACAAGGTAACTTAGCTACACTACATCGTGCCTCAAACATTTAAAAAGTTAAGTATACCTTAGTTTAACCAGACCATTTAGCTGATTGACAGCTCTCCTAGGGCTGGCCCAAAGGATCAGATTTATTTTTTGTGGCTAAGAACCAATTGGTTACCTAGCAACGGGACCAACAGCTTATTGTGGAATCCGAACCACATTGTAAAGAGAAATGAATTTCTATCACCAGAAATAAATTCCTCTAATTCTTCATTGGCCGGTCGGATGATCAAACGCGGGCCCAGCAGAGTGCTAGCCGAGAATGGTACCCACCCTCACAATGAGGAACTCAACGCTTAAAATTACATACACCCTGTAGCTTACATAAAATCCTTGCTGCTTCCCTCCGTATTCATCTATATTTCTCAATCAAAATCAGCATTATACACAGTGATAACTGAACACCACATTTTCAGCTTTTCATTTGTAAGAAAGAGAAAAATCGTCATTCACTCCTTAGGGGCATTTCCCTACCTGGCATATGCCTTACTTGCTTACAATCCCATATGATGGTTTTTTCCAGTTTTTTTATACTTTTTATTTATTTAAATTACCGTACCATTGTAATCTGACTCTCTTAGATGTAATACAATGCCATACAATGTCATGAAGATACAGTTAACAAGGAATATGTAGACTACCAATGAATGAATGCTATTGCAGCAGTCACAAAAAATACAAGTGGTCTATTGGCACAGCTATTTGGGAATAAATGTGATGGATGATGGTAAGAAGCTAAGAGGCAAATCACAGAAAGTCACAGCGAGTAAGGCCCCAGGAATTTCACAGTGTTAGAAGAGAATCTGTGGAATGGAAGAAGTGAAGTGAAGTGCAGATGTTTTAAGAAAAAGCAAATAGAGAGGTCCAAGTTAAGATAAATATTTTTCGCGCTGCATATGTGGAAGAGAAAGATTTACAAAGGTGATAAACTTATATGTATAACAAAATTATGAGAAAAGACGAGCATCGATGGAATGTTTGATTATAGAATTATAGAATTATGTGACTGCTGGCCCCTTTGAGAGAGAGAGAATGGGGGATGAAAGATGGAAGAAAAGGGCGTATAATTTGGAATTACTAGGAGGACAAAGGAGAGGAGGCCGAGAAATTGCACGCTACATTGTGCGGAAGAGGTTTTGAAATCGAAGGGTATTGTTGCTGAGGAATTTTAAGTATATATGTGTACAAGACGAAGGCAAATGGCTCGGAATGTATAATGGGGGATAAATGTGATAATGTTTCTTTGGAGTACGGACATCAAGAGGCAGATGCTGTACAAGTTTTCTTTGTTAAGGTTTCATCCTTGATTTTGCGCTTTAAAGAACAGCTTCAATAAATAATGTTATGTATATTAATGTTTTCTATTTCCCTGGAGCCTGTTGAAATAAGGTGAATTAAGAATTGGTTATATATATATATATATATATATATATATATATATATATATATATATATGTATATATATATATGTGTGTGTGTGTGTGTGTGTGTGTGTGTGTGTGTGTGCGTGTAGGCGCGCGCACGTGCGTAAGCTCGCTTGTGATTACAGACAAAGAGAACATCGTGGTTTTAAAAGAACTAATTATTACACTGTCATGCTTGAATAAAATGTAACCCGATATGCATCTATTTTTGGAGTAAAATATTCGTGTGATAATGAATTACACCAACAAAATGAGATTCATCACGTTAGTGAAAAAAAAATCTCTTGAATGTGATTTTTTTTTTTTAATTCATTGCTGGTGGAGGATGGCAACAGTATCACCGTGCAGTCAATTACGTATTTAATTGGTGAGGTGTTTTCCGGCTTACAATTCACAGCGGTCCAAAACAGCAATTAGTGAATGCCCACATTTACTGAGAACTTGAGCAGATCGTCAGATATGCTGAGATCATTAAGGCCGATCCTGGCATCTCTGGACAAAGGAATCCTCGCCCTTACGTACGAAAGGCTACCGCACTTTGTTCGCATCTCTTTTAAATTTTTGTAACGATTTTACTTCTACCATAAACCGCCGAAATCAACCCTTTATTCAGCAGCAGTCCTTGTTATTCGGTTTCGCAGTTAATAAGAGTCGGGCTTGAATATTAAATTGTGGCTGCCGGATCTCCTGTTTTAGACGGATTACTGTATAATCAAGAGTTGTACTCTCTCTCTCTCTCTCTCTCTCTCTCTCTCTCTCTCTCTCCGCTTGTAAGAGGGAATGGTAAGCCAATAGTTATGTTGCTTTCCTTGAGCTGATTCACCTGTTATCACAATTAGTAAAAGAAGCATTTTCTGAGACCTTTTCTCATGTTTTTCGAAATTCATCTCATCAGAACTCTTTCTTACCTTGATCAGGAAGTCAGTCTAAATTCCACAGTTATAATACAGATTATTAGCCTGAACGTTTCTCATATATATTTTCAAGAACTTAAAAAGGGTCAGTAAGAGTTTTTTTTTTTTGTAGTTGACGTCTGTAGATACACCATTTAATTGTTTTCCTCCAAAATGAATTTTTGTTGTCAGTCACTTTTAAATCAGTCCTTGAAATCTTCATAGTTAGACAGATTTTGTTCTGTGTGGCGAAAAGGAATGATATGAAACAGAAGTAGCATGGAAATTGAATACATTTATGTTATTGCATAGTTACTGTCTTCAGGTGCTGTCTAATGCAAACTTACAGACGATTCCGTTCCTCCCTGGAATGTCTAAGAAATACTGCATACTGTATGTATCTTTTTGTGAAATATAACTTGATGAACAGGAACAGGTTTGCTAATAAAATATCAATTTTCATTGAGCTAGAAAACTGTTGTACAAAAAAAAAATCTTTACCTGTTATCACACGGATATGTCTATTTCATGACAAGTATACATTTGTTTCTCGTTTGTTGAGAAAGATAAAATCACCTTCTGTCTTTCAATTTAAAAGATATACAACAGTTGGGAAACTTTAAACATAAGTTCTTGTATTTTCGTTCAGTATTTTTTATGAATTTTTGCAACTTCCTTGCCTCAATAAATAATTCCTTGCTACATACTTCCCCCTTGCAACAGCACCGAGTTTTTCTTAGCAAGCTTAGAATGTTAATCCAAAGACAATCGTGGACAATTTATTTCCTATTCCATTATCTTAATAAGACCAAAAGTATTCGCATCCTAAAGATAGCACGGAAAGAACATTGTAGAAGGAATTTATTTTAATAGGTAAAACTTAAAATGCAATACCTTCAACTTATTGTTGTATGTCGACGTTGCGACAGGAGTTATAAAAAAGGCGCAACTTTCTTATCAGCTAACAAGCTGAGAAAGCTACTAATAATACGGCAACGGTTGCAATGAAAGCACAGTCACCCATCTGGAAAACAAGAGATCGTTTCCATCGTCCCTTATGAGTGCAAAACATTCCTCGTAGATTTGGCACCCGGCTCTTTTATGACACTAAAATCGCCTTTCCGTTGGAAGTTAACAGCAGTCTTTTTCAGCTGCGGAGGTTATAAAATTGTAAAGAATTCTCTCTAAACGGCCATCTGTTTGGAATCCTTAATATTGAATCGTATTTTGAAAAGTTCTCCCATGGAGACTGATAAAAACGGATCGCGTATTAAGGTTCCTGGGAATTGTGACATTTGTCCATTTCATGATATTCCCTTTTTATTCTTACCTGTTATTTTTTCTTGTCTGTTTTCATGACAATAGGAATGCCTTGGAGCATATGTGCTCTTTCATCAGCGAGCAATGAAATCTGCAAGCCAATATGATTAATCATCAGTGGATAATTTCCTGGTCTTCATTCGCAAAGGTGAAGAAATTTTCCCGGCATATAAAGGGCCTCGATAAAATCTGCGTCTATGTTTTATGAGTAAAACTCATAATGCAAGTTCCGCTGCTCATAAAACCCCAGGAACCATGGAATTTCCATTTCTATTTCTGTAAATCTGATCATTATTTGGCTGAGGCAAATGTTAACATAGATGTAAGTTGGTGAGAAAGGGGTGCAAACGCGCATGTGATCAAGACAAGGAAGTGAGAGGGTCAGCACAAGGAGAAAAGAGTTTAAAACACATAAGAACAGGAAGTTATGACGAGAAGGCAACGAAATAAAAGCTTTAGTGAAGGAAAAAGATCACTGAATTTCAGATGTGCGGCAGAAGAGAAGTCCTCCTTTGGACATACAGGAGGATGAATAGGATGGTCAAGAAGAAAGTGATACAAATAGAGAGCAGAAGGTAAAAAAAGAGCTTTAGTGGAATGCAGAAGAGAGACACCCTTCGAAGGGGCTTAGTATGATGCTGAGAATGCTTGCGGAAGTGACTGCTGAGGACATAAAAAGGCCAGTTATGACTTAGTGCAGCGCCGTTAGTGCCCCGTTAGGGGATAGTGTCGTCAGTGCACCTCACATGGTGCACTGCATGCATTACTAAAGTTTGCCACGTCCCTTCTACCTAGCACTCTGCTAGGCCCGAGTTCGAGTCTCCGGCCGGCCAATGAAGAATTAGAGGAATTTATTTCTGGTGATAGAAATTCATTTCTCGGTATAATGTGGTTTGGATTCCACAATAAGCTGTAGGTCCCGTTGCTAGGTAACCAGTTGGTTCTGAGCCACGTAAAATAAGTCTAATCCTTCGGGCCAGCCCTAGGAGAGCTGTTAATCAGCTCAGTGGTCTGGTTAAACTAAGGTATACTTAACTTTTTACGCCCCATTCTAGCCTTTTACTTTACTCCATTCCCACATTCTTTCTTCAGTCTTGCTATCCAACCTCTCTAACCATTACTTCTTGGTACCACTGTGGGGGTTTTCTCCCATTTCCACCTTAAGATCCTAGTACTTCACATTCTTTATTTTCTGGCTCCTGTTATATTGCTGTCCAACTAATTTTAATATATAATATTTAATATTTTTTTCTATTTTTTTGTTTATTTCTTTATTTATATATTTATTTTTTTTTATTTATTTTCTGTTCATTGTTTTAATCGTTGAGGGCCTGAAAGTCCACCAGTGCTTGGATTGACAGCCTAAATTTCACAAATTAAGCTGTAAGGTTAAAGCGTGGAAAGACACTAAGAGTTGATAAGTGAAATGCTGTGGTCTGTGGCTGACCATGGTTTAGAAGGTATGTCTGAGCAAAGGAAAGATACCAAAAGAATAGGCGTGAGAGGCAGTTGTTCTTTTCTATAATTAAAAGTGAATGAGGCAAGTGTAGGAGTTATATGGGCATACTGTTACTCACAGAAAGTGTATGGTAAGATTCTGATTGCGATAGTAAGACTAATGACAAAAGCACTGACAAGTGAAGACTGGTGTGTTTAAAAAAGTAAGAGGGTATCTGGATGAAGTGCATGTTATAAAACAGGTGGGAAGTTTTTAAGTAATGGAAAAACCTGTATGTGGCATTCATTGAACTAGAAAAATATTATGATGGCATCAATTTAGAGGCTAGGTGCATGATTTTTTTAGAATTTTATAAGGGTTCTTTAGATATGATGTACTCTACTAAGCAGGCTTCGTGAATCTCATGGTGCTTTCCTAATTAACCGAGGAACGTTTGCATATTCTAAGTCTGGCGTGTCTCTCATTACTCCAGTCTAAACCCCTTCCTTTTCTCAGAATGTTTTCTTTTTTTATCATAAAACCTATAACAAGGGCAAACAGCTGTTTGCTGCAATTCAGATGACTAGAACCCATCATCATTGCCTTTGTATCTGCTTCATTCATGGATAATTTTAAATTAGATTGACTTTCAGGAGAATTCCATAGCGTGATGCACGACCTTCCATAGAATTAGTCTAGGGATGCGGTCAAATGCCTTCTAGCAATCAAGAATATCCGTCAGAATGGGATTTTTAAATTCCATACACTACAGAACAATATATCTAAACACAAATATTTGACCTGCGGAATTCCTGATTTTTCTTCACCCAGTTTGTTCATAAACCATTTTATTAATTTTTTTCTCTAGCCCATCGAGAGAAAACTTTTGGAATATTTTCATTACAACTCACACAAATGTATTGCATCTTTAGGTACTACATTCTGTCGGTATATATATATATATATATATATATATATATATATATATATATATATATATATATATATATATATATATATATATATATATATATATATATATATATATATATATATATATATATATATATATATATATATATATATATATATATATATATATATATATATATATATATATATATATATATATATATATTATTATATATATATATATATATAAGAATATATATATATATATATATATATATATATATATATATAAATTTATGATTAGCAAGAACTCGCTAGCAAATTGCCCTTTTTTTTGCTGTTGTTTGTTTTGTTGTTTTCATTTACTGCAAGCCACTCGATCGATAGACACATCCGTCTATCGACTTCGCACGGTCAGAATACAAGGGTTTAAAACGGATTAAGGCCACTCCCTTTAAGCAGATCTTTCTTCGAGGCAAAAGTGATTTCTGTCTGGTCGTTTTCTTACAGGCAAAACTCCCCCTGCAGGCATCAGCTGAAAATGATTCAACCCCCCATATGCTGGAAGTGCCCCTGCCCCATAGGAGGAGATAAAAGCAGAAAACCACGAGGCCTCGGTCTCACACGCACGCTGGAAGATAGGGAGCGAAGAAGCCCCAAACACCTGGCAGTGCCCTTAGCTAACCACGTGGCCCTTTTCAAAGTATACTTTCTCCTCGTGCCCTTCGACCACGAGCCACGTGTTCACTCCACCGTTGACCTGCCGGATGCCTACATGCCATTGCCCGGCCCTTCGTGAAATTCCCACGCATTGCCCTTGTACTGAAGCCCGTGCATCCTAACACATGGAAGAGCTCGCACTCGGAAATCGCAAGTCATCCACGGACCGCTTTCTACACTGGAACCAACTCTGCCTTACGGTAAAGTGCTCTGGAAGACCTCCATTCAGTCACGCTTTTGTCTCATAATATTTACTTAACTTGAGAGCCAGTAATCACCGAATCTCTTGACAAATGTCCGTGCTCCTCGAGTGTCGGCAGTGCTAAGCTATTATTAATTCATCGAAGCCCCTTGGCACCCTCAGTGCAGCTACGAATTCATTATTCTTTTGTCTATTTTCATTACTGGCGTATAATGTGCATATCTCTCATTTCAGTGGGACCCTATATCGTGGAAGTTTCTTGGACTGTGTCTGGAATTCCCCAGTTTCATTCATCCCGTAGGAATCCCCTCCAGGATCAATAATCTACTAGCATTCCTCTTTCCCGTACTAACGTTAGTTATGTAAATACACTCCTGCAAGTTTGCCCACGTGTTTTACGTAATATTTTCCTCAGTAACAAGAGCCTTACGCTCATATGAAATTCCCCTTTGTTTTCCTCTTTTTTATGTTTTCCTGGACCCACGAAGTCAGAATCACAAGGCTAAATTACCTTAAATTGTTGCTACCTGTCTCACAGAGGATATTTCAAACTAAATCGCCAGGAAAAATGTAAATATATATATATATTTATATATATATATATATATATATATATATATATATATACATAATATATACACAGACATCTGCGTGTGTGTATGTGTGTGTGGTTGTTTGTGGTGTACTACTGGAGTAAATGAAAATAGAGTCTTCCAGAAATCTGTTTGGAAAAGGGCTTGATTGCTGGGAATGCATTGTTCTTTAAGAAAAGTATACACAAGTACATTTGAGAGGAGAAAAAGGTGAGCTATAGAGTTTATTAGTAAGTCTTTTAGTAATCATAGTAGATGGAAAATCATATTGTTTGATGTAGTGGTGAGGAAATGAGCGACTGGGGGTATGTCTGATTATAATTTGGCAAAAGCAAAGGTTAACATAGGTGAAAGTTCAAGATAGAGAGGAAGGAATGAAAATTATAGCTTTAAGTTCAACTGAGAGGAGTGAGTTTGACGAGGAAAAAGTAAGGAAAACACATAAAGAGAAAATGGATGAAAAATGGGCTAAAGTTAAACATTTAGAACTGGAAGTAGTAGATGAGGACTATGTACAATTTTTAGGATTGGGTTATGGAGCCATCAAGAAATCTTTGTGGGCATGGAAGTCTGGGAAGAGGGAACAAGAATTCTGCAAAGTGGCTGGATGAGAAAATAAGAAGGTTAGAGAATGAAAAAAGTAGAATATTTGAGGTGCAATTACAAGATAGAGGGGAGGACTGTGAGCAGAATTACAGGAGGATGGATTAGGTAGTTAAGAAGATGAGAGACAAAAAGGAAGGAGAAGGCAAGCTAGGACTTCAGAGAGAATAAGAGGTTATTCTGCGGGGAAGTCAATACCAAAAGAAAGTTACTGAGCAAGCGGATCTCAGTAGAAAATATGCAAAGATTGAGATACTGTCAGAAGAGAATATAAATTATGCCTGGGTTGATAGAGTCAGCGTTTTGAGGGTACTATGAATGAGGACAGAAGAGAGGCAGAACTGTATGTGAGAGTAGAAGGGAATTACGTCTGACAATGCTTGTGGAAGCGACAACTGAAGAGGGCAGTCAAGAGTTAAAATAGTAAAGTACAAGTAGCTGATGGGATTGCAAGTGAGATGTTGCAGTGCGGGGTTGAAACTGTGACTCATCAATTGACTCATCATTGACCATGACCTTGGTCGAAATTAGATAGACAGGCACTGGATCTCCTATAGTGTACTGAATCAGCGAAGCTTCAAAGGATTTTGCCACATGAGTGGGTAGGCACAATTTAGGCATGGTTCCCAGTTCCAGGCGTAAGGACTAGACATCTTAGCTCATTGTGGACCAGAGTGCAAAAGAATGGGAAAAGAGAGACTGGATGGGGGTAGTGTATATATTTATTCAAGAATAGAAGATGGAATTGATAAAGGAGTGGGCCTGATGTTAACACTGTTTGAATGGAAAGGAGTAAATATTAGATAACCGGTGGCTGTATTAAAATCTACACAGCACAGAGTGAATACCACTGCGTGCTCTACACCAAAAAATGTTTACAAGCCTTGCATTAATCTGGCACTGAAAAGCATCAAGAGCTACGCTTGACATTGAAAATGAGAAACTAGGTTCATGGAGTTTCTGTGTCATCCTTAGTCTGTGCATCAGTATCACCTAAATGTTACAAGATATCTGGTCATACATTTAGCTGCAAAGTGGTCACCCAGGCCATGAGTGTGTCACTGAAAGTCAGAGCAGTGAGCACTGAGATTCTCATCTTACACATTTCACAAACTTCGAAACAAGTGCAAATGCAAGTGAAGTATACGCAAATTAGTTTTGTCATACTGAAAGATATAAATAAAATTCTCTCATGGACATGGTAGGACTAGGAATAAAAGGGTAAGGCTGCTTAATGACAGTGCATTTAATACTAAATTGGCAGAAACGAATGATACTGATAATACACCATTAGAAACTCACCTCAGAAACCCTGTGTTTCTTATTTTCTCTAAATAAGTTTCATTGAGGGATAACTGCATTCTTCAATGCTTTTAACTAGCAAGATATCTGCCTTTTTTGCAAGTGGTGAAGAAGAAAAAGCATTGCTCTCTACTGAGCAATGTCCTGCAGACTTAAAAGGCAAGGTTTATTTTAATAACATTCAGATTTTCGTAGGTTGTCCAATTAGGTAGGATGCTTAGCTAAGAGTCAGAGGAAGGGAAGAACAGAGAGGGCCACTCAACTCCACAATCCCACAGCCTAGGTAATACTTGTCTCTCTACAAGACATAACCTAACGCCATTTGATAAAATGCTTGATTGCCAACAAGACATATCCCTACTGAAATTCAGTAAAATGCTTGGCTCTCTGCAAGTTATACCTCCAACGCTCTTCAACAGGGTATGTCCCCAACCCCAGTAGATAAAATGCTTGGCACTCTACAGGATTTATCCCCACCAACTTTTAGTTAAATACCTAACTCTCTGCAAGTCATATCTCCAAAGTCCATATAAAAATGCTTGGGTTTCTACTAGATATATCCCCAACGCCATTCGATAAAATGTTCGGCACTGTACAAGACATACCCCAATGCCATTCATTTAAATTCCTGGCACTCTACAAGAAATATTCCAACACCATTTGATAAAAAGTTTGATGCTCTACAAGACATATTATCCAAACGCCATTTGATAAAATGCTCAGCACTGTACAAGACATATCCCTAACACTATTTGATAAAATTCTTGGTTCTCTACAAGACATTTCACCAACATTATTTGATAAAATGCTTGTCACTCAACTAGACGTATCCCAAAAAACATTCAATAAAATGCTTGGTTCTCTACGAGACAAGTCCCAACGACATTCGATAAAGTACTCGGCTGTCAGCAAGACATATCCCCAGCAACAATTGATAAAATGATTGGCACTCTACAGGACATATCCCCAACTCCTTTTGCTAAAATGCTTGGCTTTCTACAGGACATACCCCAACACCATTCAATAAAATGCCTCACTCTGCAGCCATATCTCCAACACCCTTCAAGAAAATGGTTGGCTCACTACAAGACATATCTCCAACGCCCTTCTATAAAATGCTTGGCACTCTGCAGGACATATCTCCAACACCATTTGATGAAATATTTGTCACTCTACGGGACATATCCCCAATGACATTCGATAAAATGTTTGGCTCCCTACAAGACATATCCCAACAACATTCGATAAAATGTTTGGTTGTCTACAAGACATACCCCAACGACATCTGATAAAATGCTTGGCTCTCTGCAACACATATCCCCAACGACATTTGATGAAAATGGCTCTTGTTCATACAACGACATTCGATAAAATACTCGGCATTCTACAACACACATCCCTAACGACATTCCATGAAATGCTTGGTTCTCTACAAGACATATCCCGATGCTTTTCGATAAAACACTTGGCACTCTACAAGGCATATCCTATGCCTATTCGTTAAAATGCTTGGTTCTCTGCAAGACATGTCCCCACCGATATTCAGTAAAATGCTTGGCCCTCTACAAAACGTGTCCCCAACGACAACTGTACACTTTTCGGCGAAGAGATAATCTAAATGACAGGAAAAATACATTCATTACTAATATATCCCCTTTTATGGATATTAATGTGAATTTCCCAACCAGTCTCATCAGATTGTACCTGGTTACTGAAAGCCAGTGATTTCCAGACTGGCTGGAAGATGAAATTTATCATTATGAGACTCTCTCTCCCAAGTTCTCACTTTCAATAAATTGCTTGGCTCCTTCAACTCTCATCCAAATAGATCAGCGTTCGATCCCGGACAGGACAGGGAGGGAGTATATTTGGGTCGTTTGATAAAACCCAGCGTTCGCCGTTACATTTTATCATTTAAACCGGAAACCAATAAAAATGAAATATGATTGCAATGCTTGGGTACACAGCTTCGTATAATCTTGGAATTATGCTATTCAGCAATTATAATCTGATTATACACGCGGCAATACAGTGACTAAAAACGTGTTCGGGATGCGAGAGGACGTAACATTCAATCTCAGCCCGTGTGGTTAATTTCTGAAAAAAAAAAATGCTCGATAAACAACTCATTAAATATTCATAGATCCTATACAATATATCAAGAAGCCTTCCATGAACTTGGAATGGTTTAATCAAAGAATTATGGCTAATTGTTTCCACCCAAAATAATAAAGGAGAAATCTACGTAATTGATGACCTTGGCCAGGCTGCGAAGAAGAAATGAAACCTTTTTATTCCAGTGGGCAGGCTGAAGGCAATAAAGATATTCAAACGAAATTACCATTAGTCAGAACGTGGCGTTAATAACCCTGTTGGTTTGATGGCACATGCTCTCAATCAGTCAGTCATTTTCATTTAAACTCAGATCACAAAGAGTTGTAGAATTTTGTAAATTGTTTTTACACTTGCAAAAAACTTTCATTGAAGAGAAAGCAAATAAGCGAAAGAAAATCGAATAATAAAATATTTAAAATCATTACATTGAAAAAGCATTATAAATGCTTCTCTATATTATATATATATATATATATATATATATATATATATATATATATATATATATATATATATATATATACAGTATGTATATGCTTAAAACCAGTACATTAAAAAAATACATTGTATATGATTTCTCCATCTGATATATA
>NC_089799.1:34064613-34094613 GCF_040412425.1 Macrobrachium rosenbergii | reverse complement strand
GCAGCAAGCAGGGGCGTAGAGGACGCATACGATAATTTTCGAGAGAGTTGTGTAGATAATGACGATTCTGTCGGATGTACTAAGACATATACTAAAAGGCATTAGATGGTTTTGAAACGAAAGCGAGGTTTGTGTCTAGCTATGCAGTCGTGAAAAAAAACTGGTTTCTAGCAAAACTGTCCCTTCCAAAACAGATCTATATTTCCAAGATTTGTTGATAACTTTATTGATAGCGTAGTAAGTTGAGAGAGAGAAAGAACAAGGCCATGTGTAAATTTGCGGGATAAGAAAAACTTTACGGATGGAATGTGAAGTGCTTGACGTTTGCATATGATTGGTGATAATAAAAAGTTGCAGAGTTTTCAAAAAGACAGAACCAATTTGAGCGCTGGGAAAGTTGAAAGCAAAGAGAAGAGGAGCGTCTGTGGAAACAAAATCTGGAAGGAGAGAAGGAACTGTTAAGCCACTTTTCTTTTAAGAGAGAGGTGTGGATGTTGAATGCAAATGAAAGAAGAAGGGTGGGAGTTGTCTTTATGAATTGTTTGCACAGTGTATGAACGTAAGAGAAATGTAGGAATAGTCTGAAGAAATGGTAGAACGATAAACAAAAGTTCTGTAAAAAACACGTATGATTAGGAAAGTTTCTAAGTAAGGAGAGAGAGAGAGAGAGAGAGAGAGAGAGAGAGAGAGAGAGAGAGAGAGAAGTCGACAGATCACTGACTAACCTACTGTGTAGAGATATGAAGCATCTAATGTTAATGAAGTTCGTTTCTTCCCTTTGTATTATTAATCCATGCTTCATGCGTGACTTATTTTGCTCTGGAGACGTCATCTTGTAGGGGAAACAGCTTGCTGGTGAAAATTTATTTACCAAATTGTGTGTGGACTAAAAAAAATCAGCATTTTTAGAACGCAGGAGCTAGAAAACAAGGCGCGAGTAGTCGCAAAGGCAATACACTAATCACATGGGACTGGGAGAAAAAAAAAAGGGGGCAGGAAAGTTTCCCTGAGCAGATGTTGTGCATCTCGCGGCCTGAGAAGAAAGTGTAGCGTTGCCTGATAATCTTATTGGATGGAGAAGGCCGGGCGTAGAGAGGAGGACTTAATTAGATTAAAAGAGAAGCTACGAAGCAACCAAGACTGCCATTACCAGGTTGGAAAGGATTTACGATGCTACTTTTATTTTCTTCCTTTATTTTCGGTCCGTTTAAGATGATGGCGGGGTGACCAGACGCATCAACTGCCTTTATGATATCGACTCTGTTCTTATATTTTAATCGCACTGGCTTACGTAGTTCCTGAAAAGCCTTTTCCTCTTTATTTAAGTAATTCTGTTTGTCCAAAATTTTTCTTTGTCTATATATACAGTATATATATACAGTATATATATATATATATATATATATATATATATATATATATATATATATATATATATATATATATATATATATATATATATATATATATTTTGTATATAAAAAGCCTTTTCCTACTTATTTAAATCATTCTGTTTGTCCAAAATTTTTCTTTGCCTATATATATACTGTATGTATATATATATATATATATATATATATATATATATATATATATATATATATATATATTTAGACAAAAATTTTGGGCAAACTGAATTATTACTTAAATAAATAGGAAAAGGCAGTACGATTATATGATACCTAAGAACAGAGTCGTTATCATACGCCAGTACGATTATATGATATATAAGAACAGAGTCGATATATATATATATATATATATATATATATATATATATATATATATATATATATATATATATATATATATATATATGTGTGTATATATATATATATATATATATATATATATATATATATATGATCCTGTGCCTGATCCCGTTGACCTCGCCTCACTGGCGAGACCCGAAATCGATCTAGAGCGGAAGTGGGTGGGGGTAGATTTAAGGACCGTTTCCTGGAAAATCTTTCTAATTGACCTAAGCAACGAATTGTGTACCGGATGGTGAGTCGACTAAGGTGATGAGCATAGGGCCACCAACCTCACAGCAAAATAGCTTGTGAGGCCATCATCCCCTCAGAAGAAAAAGGAATACAGTTACAAAAATACAAAAATTTTCCGATAAAGAAAGAAACCAAATATTGGGCATTCAAGTTATTACTAGCTTATGGAAGTTTCCTTATGCCCTCGAGGTTGTATAGATTTTTATTTTTCTACTCCTTTCAATTTCTCCTCTTTGCAGGATATGAGTAATACATGTAAATAATCCATGAATGCTTTAACAGATTACTTTTATGTAAATGACGTTGGGAGGGAGTTTGGGTAAATGATAGCTCCAACCCAGAGGGAAACAAAAAGGAATTGTGTCTTTAGAACATCTTTGGAATTAAACACATAATGATACCTCGTTATGTGCAGCTACATTCTGAGACTCCAACCCTTTCTTTCGAAATCCTCCTGGTATCCATATTTTTAAGGCTTTTCCTGACTTATGTCTGCTTCAACTTCCATTCAGAGATAATGCTTTTGTGGCTGTTCATGAGACCTGTTTGAGGACCCTTTGGTATGTCACTTGAATACACTTACATATCCTAACTCAGAAACCTTCGCAGTTAAAGTGAAACATCCATAAGTGTACACTTCCAATACAGAACTCATCACTTTGATTTTATCCTTTCCCTGAAATGTAAGTGACATTTCAGCCAAACTCAGGGGATACATGCACATAACATTGGCCCTCTTCTTCTCAAATACAATTCAGATTTTCTAAAAAGTCTGAGATATGAAGGCGTAACTTTCATCTTTATTTTGCAACTGCCTCTTTGTCAAGATTTAAAATGCATAAGCTTAACTTTAATCTCCTTCCTAAAATACAAATGAAATTTTCTCAGTATTGAAGGTAAATGCAAGTGATTTTTGTAGTTTATTCCTAAATTTATGTGACACATCAATATTTAGAGATACAGGCGTGTGAATTTTATTGTTTTTCCTCGAATATGACCGACATTTTCCGAGAAAGTCTTTGCATACGCACGCTCAAACACCCCTCCACAGGGCATCTTGGGACCCATTCTTTGTTTCCAATTAATCTCCCTTTTCATTCTTCTCCTCTTTCATTTAATTTCCTGAATCCTTTTGTCATTCGGAAAACATTTCTTATGCATCTCAGCCTCTGGTTCAAAACCATTACTGTCCGAAAGAGTTGTGCTGATGTGGGGATGGGGAGGGGAAGCGAGGTCTTGGAGGCCTTGGGGTCAATAGCAGAGGATCTGGAAGGGCGGAGCAATTGAAGCCACTTTGTTTGTGTCAGAAAATTACGGGTCCGGACTAATTGTCGAATAAACACAGGCGACTTAAACTATCACTTAACCTTTAGAATGCTTGGGGTAAGGAGGGAGGGAGGGGGGAGGAGGGGAGGGTGGGTGTGAGTGTGGCAGATGGGGGGGAATATTATACAGACCGGCTGTTTGTTCCTGCTGCCATTAGATGGCGTAGGTGTTCGCGGGATAATAGAATTTTAATTGCGGTCTTAAGCAGGTGCTTCTCCCGACCGTTGTTGGATCGACCTGGAGGGTAAATGATGGTCGTATGTAAATTTTCATATTATCAAGTTTTAATTGGGGGATCGGGGGATATACCCGTAAACAAGAGCAACTTCAGAATAACGAGCGAATAGAGACGCGTTCACTTGGAAGATTGGAATATTCAGACGGAAAAAGGAGCAACAGTATTGGAATTGCTTGCTTTCAACCTCTCTCTCTCTCTCTCTCTTCTCTCTCTCTCTCTCTCTCTCTCTCTCTCTCTCACATACAGACTCGAGTAAGCAAAAGCAATTTTTTCTTACTACTTCAGCCAGTAGCGTTGGCCGGATTTTATACAATCACAAGTGTTAGCATGTTTATTGGTTTGTTTACTTAGTGCTACAGAAAAGACACTGCAATGAACAATTAAAGTGAAGCCAGTATTTATGATCTCAGGCCTACTCCACTCTTGACAGAATTCCGAAGGCTGCCTTTAATGGAAAATTTCCTTCGTTGTCTTTATTTATAATTTTCAAGGTTTTTCATATTGGAACATTTACCAAAAATCATTAGAAGAACAGGGTGTTATTTATTACCACTGGTGTGTGTGTGTGTATATATATATATATATATATATATATATATATATATATATATATATATATATATATATATATATATATATATATATATATATATATATATATATATATATATATACATATATATATATATGTGTGTGTGTTTATATATATATGTGTATATATATATATATATATATTATATATATATATATATATATATATATATATATATATATATATATATATATATATATATATATATATATATATATATATATATATATATATATATATATATATAAGCATTAAGCTACAAACGTCCTTTAATATCCAATTCGCTCTACCTCAGAAATAATTTATATTTCCGAATATGAATCACGGTGATGTGATAAAAAGTCATATATATATATATATATATATATATATATATATATATATATATATATATATATATATATATATAAACTCTCAAACAACCATATCATGTATGAGATGTGTTTTGTTCCAGTTCTCAGAAATTATTTTTCATCCCCGCGTCTTAATCCGAAATTGCTACCAACCACAACAGATGACTAACCACCTGGTACTATTAGAGCCAAGCAATCTTCCTTGAAAATATTTGCTTAACTGCATATTTCCTCAAAACATTTCCTAAATAGCCTCCTATGTTTGGACTGGAATTACCAGACAGTCAGACGCAAAGCCACTTTCTACCCACGCAGTCACTGAGGACATACAAGCTGCAGCACTGCACCCCAGGCAGTGGTTTCAACATGTCCTTGTCCCAAGAGCAGAAAGTGGTCGCATTTAATCCCCTGAGAAGGTGCACACATTGTAAGCAGGCAGTGTTACCTGAAAATTTGACATGAGGTTCAGTGAAAGCACTAACCTCCTGTGAGGTCACCTCAAAATGGGTGCTACCAATAACCTCTTGGAGATTTGAATGTAACCAATGAAATACCTGGGCCATCTCTTTGTCCACTCAGACACACACAGCTGTATATATATATATATATATATATATATATATATATATATATATATATATATATATATATATATATATATATATATATATATAGATGTAATGATAACCAAGAATTATGAATATTCTAAGTGTTAATTAAAATAATGAAAGAGAGAGAGAAACCTTCCATTGTTAGGCATTGATAGTTAGAGAGAGAGGGAGAGAGAGATTTGGGAGAAACGAACACAGAGAGAGAGAGAGAGAGAGAGAGAGAGAGAGAGAGAGAGAGAGAGAGAGAGAGAGAGAGAGAGAGAGATAACAAACACCTGTGTTTTGGCTATGTTGTGGTGACAAGGTCAGAACTCGGTACGCTTGGTTGGACTGAAAATCATAAAAGATTTGTAAACTAGTGCTAGAACAGCAAAACCTATGTGTGATTACAAAAGCAAAACTCGGGTACGTGTTATGATCATGTCATGGTTACGAAGCTATTATGACTGTGCTTAACCGAGTTGAAAATCACAAGGAATTCGTAACAAAATGCATGGTGGCCTCAATTGGATAAACAGCCACAGAAACCATAACTTCTGATGATGTCAAAGCACTCCTTTTGAAGGCAGTGCAATTTCCAAAGTCCACCCCAATTAGACATTTACCAAGGCAGGACTGAAGCAAGGTTTCCACCTTCGATGGGTGGGACAATTAACTCCCAAAAATCCTTATCAAGTCGAGTTCTGAGGGAGAGCAGCAGAGAAGGAACAGGAAAGCAGATAGAAAGAGAGAAGGTAGCAGAGAGCAGCAGAGAAGAGAGCAAGGAAGCAGGAGAAGAAAGGCTCACTTTTGAAACTCACTATACTCTTCCACTGTATTTAATTTTTGTAAAACTACTGTAACTTTTATTATTGTGTTAATGAAGTAAAGACAACGAAATAGCGTCTTCTTAAAGCCTCCTGGGAATACTATGCTACTACATAACAAAGCCAGAACAATCAGCAACTATAAAGAAAGCAATCTTCTTAACTTGGCAACAAATAGCAGACATAACAGAAAGAAAGAATAATAAAGGAACAGTACATATATACATATATATACAGTATATATATATATATATATATATATATATATATATATATATATATATATATATATATATATATATATATATATATATATATATATATGGTCAATGTGGCTATTATTAGGGACTCACCTGGTTGATTTCTGAGCAACTGGAATGCCACCGCTACCGAACGTAAATAAACAGGAAAAATTATTAATGGGGAAACAGAATTGAAACTCCTGGCCTTAATTAATACATGTATATATAGGTATTGTTAAATAAATGGATTGGATATATGAATGGCACGTTCTATCTGTGGTTAATTAAGGACTGCAAATAACTGTAGGACTTTTCCACGTAGGGCAGGGCTCTTGAATTGGAAACAGTGAAATATGCAGCTGCGCAAGATCCTGAACTCCTCCCTGCAATCAAGAGAATAATATACAGTCACTTTGAGTATCACTTATGCACAGCCGAACAAATTACTTTCTATATGGATAAAGGCTTAAGGAGGGATTTTAATTTATGAGTCACTGGTAAGGACTTTAACCCACTAGATGTAGATCACTGAATTGCCAGATGGAAAATATAAGACAAGGGACTTCAGTAAAAGAATCGAGAGAATTACGAGAAAATAGGCTGGCTGGAACCCCTCTTACACAGACACATACCTGTTAAATTAATTGAGGCCTCGTAGAGCGAAGCAACGATTGCCAGTCTTTGGGAATACTTCTACTGCCATAGGTGTAGAGTGACATACCTGGATATCAAGGGGTCTTTTGTGCCAAGGTGTGAAAGGCACCTCTCGGCTCTGGACAGGAATGTGCCCACTTGCTCACTCTCTCTGGGAGCCTCTGACCCATCTCCATCTTCTCAGTCTTCTTTGACCTCATCCGGCCACTGTAAACTGGTTTTGGGCTAGTTTCTTCCAGTTCGTGCCAGTACTGTACATATCTGAAAGGGATGAACCGGCCAGGAGAGATAGGTCAAAAACAAAGGGGGAATCACAAAAGACAAGGATTTTATGAGATTGTCTGAGAGGGTGAATACAATGGAAACAATGGGGGAATGGAATTTCCTGTCTGGCTGAGGTGGCCAAATTACCACTTCACTCTGATTTTTAAGGAGCCTATTAACAGGAGCTTTATTCAGTTTCATGTGGATGAATTTAAGCTAAATTAAGATGAATAAGCCAGGATAAATGTTACAATATACATATATATATATATATATATATATATATATATATATATATATATATATATATATATATATAAATATATAGTGGATGTATGTATGTTGATGTGTGTGTATGTGTATGTTCCAGCATAACTGAAATACATAAGTATACTTGGTATATACATATATGACTTACTATCTCAAAATGAATACTGTGGGGGTCAGACATCACTAGCACCAAAGGGCACCAGAGGTGGGTGAGGGTGGGAAGGGCTTCCCTAAAATAGGGTTGGTTCTGCCCGTAGACTTAGTAACTAAATAAATTCTATGAATTTATATTACCTCATTTTGATATACACATAACTTACTATCTGGAAAAGAATACTGTGCGGGTAAGACATCACTAGCACCAAAGGGTAGCAAAGGGGGTGTGGTGGGAAGGGCTTCCCTGAAACGGGGCTGGTTCTTCCTTTAGGCTTAATAACTAAATAAAGGGGGTTGGGGGTGGGAAGGGGGTGAAATGTAAAAATAACCGAAAACGACAGGTATTAGTGTCCGATTCATAGTTTTTGAGGTTGCTGCGATGAATGGTGACACTCCTGATGTCTTCTAAGTCCAATTACATCTCCGATAGGAAAGGGCAGTGAGAAGGGGTGAAAAATAAATTGTCAAAAATGACAGACATTAGTGCCTAAGCCATAGTTTTCGAGGCCGCCGAGATGAATAGTGACACTCCTGATACCCTTCAAGTCCAAGTTCAGCCCCAAAGGAATGGAGTGTGAGAAGGGGTAAAATATAAAATGTCAAAAAATGCAGGCCAATGTTATTGAAGCAACTATATCAACAGGAAAGGGAGAAAGTTTGAGAGAAAGAGAGTGAGAGGGAGAGGAAGTGAGAGAGAGAGTAAGTGAGAGAGAGAGTAGAGGGAGTGTTAAGAAAGAGAGAGAGAGAGAGAGAGAGAGAGAGAGAGAGAGAGAGAGAGAGAGAGAGAGTTTATCAGTTGTTATTCACAGTTTTCCCAGGCAGCGCTGGTTGTGGCTAATATATATATATATATATATATATATATATATATATATATATATATATATATATATATATATATATATATATATATATATATATAACATTTAGTTGTTTAGGGAATGCTTTCCGATGTGGAAAAGCTTAGAATTCAAAAAGGAAAACTACCAATCACCAATTACAGCTTAGGCCATCAGAGACAATGCCTAATTCGGTTTGCAGCTTTCTGGGGTCAAATACAGGCCTTTTCGTTAGCGAGGTGAATGTCAGGACGCTTAACCAGAGAACCCTTACCCTCTATTAGGCAAAGACGTCTAGGGAATCTGCAAGCACACCACCCAAATTTGAAGGATTCAGTCAGCCAAAGCGGGCACCAGGGCTAGTGGAGCAATGTTTGATTCCATTTTGCTAACTCAGCGTATTGCTTCCAGTCTGCTGCCTGTCAGTCAATCGAGCTGCAAATGGGTACCAACTTCTACTAAGGAAAGGGACATGGAGGCACCAACTTTATCCCTAAAGACTTCAATGAAAACAGAAGGCACACTAGGACTTTACGGCCTTCCGTTTTCATATGTCTTGAGGGATAAAGTTGGTACCTCCATGTCCCTTTTCCTTAGCAGAAGTTGGTACCCATTTATGGCTCGACAGACTTAATTTATATAATTAAGACTATCGAGTCTATCGGGATTTAATTTATATAATTCATTAGCATATACTGAGTATACTAAGTGCATAAGCTCACGGTATATACATAGGATACAACGTTTTTTATTTCAGCACAAGCTTGAAATTCGTTAATGAAACTTTAATCGCTCCTTAAAGAATTACCCTCTATACCATATACCCCCATCACTCTCTCTCTCTCTCTCTCTCTCTCTCTCTCTCTCTCTCTCTTTGGTGTAGCTGACAGGTATGAAAGTAGGAAAGGAGTAGCGCTTGTTTCATCAGGAAGACTGATGACAGGTAAAAGAATATAAATTTTTTACGTCGAGGACAGCAAAGGTAAGACTGAGCAAAGTTGTAATAACAAGTGTACATGGTACAGGAACGGAGAAGAAGAGGAGTAGAACATGATGCCTCAGGGATATTGCCCATCTACGCCTGGCTAAGTTCGGAAAATATGAAAGGGTGGTTGGCCAGATGATTTAAATGCAAAGGTAAGTGACAGAGACAAAGATGAGAGTGTACGTAGGCGACAACAGAAATGGATAGTCCCTTGGGAAAATGTTCTTTTACCTGCCATCAGTCTTCCTGATAAAACAAGCGCTACTCCTTTCCTACTTTCATACCCATCAGCTACACCAGAGAGAGAGAGAGAGAGAGAGAGAGAGAGAGAGAGGTGATGGGGGTATATGGTGAGGAGGGTAATTCTCTAAAGAGCGATTAAAATTTCTGTAACGAATTTCAAGTTTGTGCTGAAATAAAAAACGTTGTATCCTATGTATATCCGTGCTTATGTACTTAGTATAGTGAGTATATGCTGACAAATTATATAAATTAAATCTTTAATCCTGCTCCCCCTATTTTCTACGTCTGCTTAATCAGATCAGATCACCGTTTCTTGAAAAAAAAATCGCTGTATTGCTACTATTACGAATGATAACAATAAGGTGATGATGATGATGATGTTTATCATTGTTATCATTATAGCAAAAGAAACTCTCCTTAAACAACAGACACCCGAATGGTTCCAGCAAAGAATCACGTCCAAAGAATGCTACGATGTGTTGGCCGAAGATTAGGGCGACCAGTGATACATTGCCCCCTCGGGAATTCCGGCTAAACGTGGGTTATGAAGCCAAGGCCTACAGGGACTCGAAGGGGAGAAAAATTATATATGGACACATATATCACCACGCTCACGAGGGTACGTGTATCTTTACGTGAAGTGATCCCTTTATCTAAACGACAGCTGCCTGACCTTTCAAGAATGAAAGCCACAAGTGTTCACAAATGAGACAAGTTGGCCAGGAGCCTCTTTCTTCTCTTCTGCTGCATTTGACTTTCCCTTCCTCTTTTAATCCCGTAATAGATTTCATTTTACTCCCCAGTTAGACTAAGCTCGTTATGAACAAAGCAAACGTAGGAAACCCCGTGATGATATCGGAAGACTTCTGCAGGAGCTGAGATTTTACCTTGGAGTGAGATTTTACCTTGGAATGCATAAAGGTTAACATTTTCATTTATCAGTTGATTTTGTGCTTTTAGGGAAGACGGCATTGAATGTGTTTCATTCTGTATCTTAAATGAAGGGTTTTTAAATATAAGAACCCTTGTAAACCGAATTCGATGAACGCACATGTTGTGATTTGGGTATATTATATTTGTCAAACCAAAGAATATCACATTACGTACAGTGAAGGAGCCTTCCAATAGCCCAACCTTCCGCCCAAAATCCATTACAGAGTTTTCTATCGATCTCCAACCAGAGGGAAGGATATAGTAGAAATAAATAATCGAGAGTGGTTCCTCATCTGTGTGATTGTGAATGTTTTAATGGATTTTACGTTATTTGGTCATAGGGAAATGAAAGAATGAGGAAATCAGTGCTACTCAGTAATTGAAATTGCTGAGATGAAAGAAATTTTGTGGAACAAATATAACTAAGTATCAAGCTATTGCTAAATCATAACATCCCCCTTTCCCTGAAAGACTTTATGTTATTTTATGTTTTGCAAAATGAAGAGACAGAATTCAGAGAGAACACTTTCTGAATGGTTTAACCCAGGTTGGCTGAGGATTACCATGTCAAAGACCTCCAGCTTGTAATTATATGACGAAAGACATTTTGACGTAATACATACCACTTGAGTCTCTCTCTCTCTCTCTCTCTCTCTCTCTCTCTCTCTCCTCTCTCATTTCAGTGGGTATCTAGGGACGTACCAGTATCGTTTCCCTCCTCTCTGTTAAGGGATCGAACCCTGGTCACTCAGATGCCAGCAGGAGAGAAACGAGCCATGAAAAACACTCATCTATGAAATAAAAGCGACTCTTTTGGAGTGCGATGATCATTATCATTATTATCATCATCATTAGGGGCAGCAGCGTTCGTTGACAAGCTTAGTTCTTCTGGTACGTTTAACCTTAACTGAAAAAATCAGTCTAAGTAAAACGTTGTTATTCGTCCTGAAAACAGGTTTTGCCTTTTAAATCAAGGTACAATACCGTCCAGTGGACTGGCCTTCTGGGTGATATATTTTGCTTCTATTTTGAGCCCGATAATTCTTTAAGAGTTCAAAAAAGCAAGTACCAAATAAAGAGAATTATAAAAATAACTTTGGTACAGTTTTAACTTCTAAATTAATTATTGTTTAACCCTTTCTAATGTTCAGCGAAAATAAATGCATTCTGTGCTGGATAAAAGCCATGAAGTTGATCATTCTGCTGGAAATATCACCCTATTCACACCAGCACGCACATACATATATACATATGTATGTATATATACACATATACAGTATGTTTATATATGCAAATACATATATATATATATATATACATATACTGTAAAAAGTTAAGTCTAGCTTAGTTTAATCAGACCACTGAGCTGATTAACAGCTCTCCTAGGGCTGGCCCGAAGGATTAGACTTATTTTACGTGGCTAAGAACCAATTGGTTACCTAGCAACGGGACCTACAGCTTGTTGTGGAATCCGAACCACATTATAGCGAGAAATGAATATCTATCACCATAAATAAATTCCTCTAATTCTTCATTGGCCGGCTGGAGATTCGAACGCGGGCCCTGCAGAGTGCTAGCCGAGAACGGTACCGACCAGGCCAAGGAAGATCTTAACATATACTGTATATATATATATATATATATATATATATATATATATGTATGTATGTATATATATATATTATATATATATATGGATGGATAGATAGAAAGATAGGTAGATAGATAGATAGATTGATGTGTGTGTGCTCCAGATTACGTATTTATGTATGTGTCCAAGAATTAAGTGAGAAATGCTCCTTAATATGTAATTCCCTTACCTTAGGAGCGCCTTACAACCAAAGGAAATTACAGTTGATAAGAGCATCTGCCTCACTCAGGATTATACACTCCCACCCTCTTCTTCTTAACTTTTCTTTTAACGTGCTTTTTTCCCATTTTTGTACCAAAGCGCGATGTACTTTTGAAGGATTTTTGATTTGGCTTTGTAGACCTGTGGTCTCGATCGGCTGGCCCAGCCTGACAACAAAGAGACCAACCTGATGTATGTATGTTTCGAAAGATGTATCTACCAGACCCAACGCCATTTCTTCCCAGCAGCGAGAAGCTATTGCTCGGGTATTGAAGACAGTTCAAAAGACTCTGAAGATGTTTGTTATTCCAAAGAAGGTGTTGAACAAAGTGGCATTTGTTTTGACATGTGTAATATTTAGTCTGTAACATCCATTTATATTTTTATAGCAAACCTATCCGTTGATTACATATATAATAAGGATGTCTACATGGATAGCAAATTATGCCTCTCTGATCATCTTTATTAATATGGATTGAACCTACCCGCCTACAGACCTCTAGTTTAAGTCAGACCACTGCTGCTGATTAACAGACTGAGCCAGGGAGGCTCTGAAGGATTATACTTCCCACCAAGAAGTCTATAAACCAGTTGGTTATGGTACCAACGCAAGTACAGCTGATTTGTACTTTCTGTGGCCATTACACCGAGGAATTTCATCACCAGAAATAAATTCTTCTAAAAGTGGTACCAGCCTACAACAAAGATACCAACCTGATGTATGTGGTTGCCTTTAGTACCGAAAGATAGGCTTATCTACCAATAAGGGGGCCATTTCCTCCGATATAGACATAGTGTATATATTTATATGTGTATTGTGAAGACAGTCGGTGTGGTCTGAAGACATTGGCACTTCCAAAGCAGATGTGAACAAAGACATTTAATTTTCTGACATGGTGTATATATATATATATGTGTGTGTGTGTGTGTGTGTGTGTTTGTGTATGTAAATGATCATAAACAGACAAGACATAGGTTTATACTATTATTCATTGAAGAGAAAGGGCTGTTGTTCGGATATGTTTCCATCTTTATTAAATGGTTATTTTACTATAATCATGACTCCACATACCAGTCCAACCTCCAGTAGATATTTTGGTGAGGAATACCTTAGTTTAACCAGACCACTGAGCTGATTAACAATATTCAGTTACATGACCCGAAGGATTAGACTTTTTTACGCGGCTAAGAACCAGTCTTGTTAGTATTATTTAACGGAACCTGTTATCTTTTATTAAAGAATCCGAACTATCATTACACCAGTCTCAGAAATGAATTTCTGTCACCAGAAATGATTTATGATAATTCTTCAAATTTGCTGAAAGGAGAATCAGAACTGGGGCCTAGGAGAGTGCTGGTAGATGAGCGATATTGACCCGCGAACTAGTAAACATATATACAAAAGTTTATAAAATGATTATATATGCTTTATATATGTATACAAAATAAGGTTAAGGTTGGTGTGGTAATGCCAAAATACATCTTCGTTAGGCCTAGTAATACTCCTGGTATTTAAAGAGGGTCGATATGGACAATGATTTTGTATTTAAAAGAAAATCACCTAGATTTCAAATTAGAAAAAGGGAAATTATTTTTAAATTATAATAAAGTCCATTGGACTTGATGGGAAGAGCAAATTGATAAAAACAGACAAGACCCATAGGTTTAGCAAAGGGTATTATTCATTGAAGAGAAAGGGCTGTTGTTCGGATATGTTTAGGTCATTCGTCGTTTCGTGTAAATGGTTATTTTATTTCAAGGTTGTTTGTTCTCTCCACCATATCCAGTCCAACGCACACAGTAGATATTTTGGTGAGGAATAAGAGGTGATGTAACTGTTGTATTCTAATTCTGTCTTGGATATTACAATAATATGATATATATATATATATATATATATATATATATATATATATATATATATATATATATATGAATGAATGTTTGTGTGTTTAAAATAAAAATCCAAACTACTTGACAGACCCAGACAAAATTTGGCATGTAGTCCCTATTGACCTCAGGAAGCTTAAAAACTCACAATCAAACCTCTGCAAATTGTTTGAAAGACATCAAAACAGACAAACTGAATGAAATTTTTGTTTTTAGGTGGTCTGCTCGAGGTTTTGTTCAGGTACTTTTATGGGTTGATGGTGCTACTTTGCCTGAGTGGTGGAAGTGTTTTTTCCAGGTGTTGTCAGACGATGATTAATTCCATACCAACAATAAAACCAACTTTATAACAAATTTTTGACCATAAATTTACATGAATTTTAATGATAAAGGTAAAAACGAAGAAATTATTAATGTAAGTTGTTTATCTCAATTAAAATAAAAACATTGAAAACCTATATCAATCTTTCTCGTAAGCAGAGATCAGCCAAGAGTGCTTCCCCATACGTGCATGGTGGTAGCACTGCTGGCTGATCCCGACAGAAATGATTGATATAGGTTTTTGTTTTTTTATTCGTTCAAATATTAATAATTATCATAAATTATCATTAAAATTCATGTTCGTTTCTTCTTCGTTTTTATAAGGAATTTATTGTTCAGTTTAATCATACGACTGACAACACCTGGAAGAAAATGGAGCACTCAGGCAAATTTACCATGAACCCATAAAAGTTTTAACGAAAACTTTGACAGATTTTTAAAAACAAAAATTTCATTCAGTTTGTCTGTGTTTGATGTCTGTCACAAGTGCAGAGGTTTGATTGTGAGTTATAAGCTTCCTGAGGTCACATAGGGGCTACATGCCAAATTTTGTCTGGGTCTGTCAAGTAGTTTGGATTTTTATATGTAAACACACAAACATTCATATATATACTATATATATATATATATATATATATATATATATATATATATATATATATATATATATATATATATATATATATATATATATATATAATGCTGACCATGCTGCAAAAGGAAGAATATCGAGCAGTATTGATAAGTTCAGTAGGTGCTGATGTGTTCATTTTATGCCTAGCATTTCAAAAACATATCAAAGTACCATTGTTTCAAAAATGTGGATCTGAAAGTAGAATAAAACTTGTTGATATTGAACAAGCAGTAGCTCATCCTGGAAAAAGGTTAAGTGTACCTTAGTTTAACCAGACCACTGAGCTGATTAACAGCTCTCCTAGGGCTGGCCCGAAGGATTAGACTTATTTTACGTGGCTAAGAACCAATTGGTTACTTAGTAACTGGACCTACAGCTTATTGTGGAGACGTGTGTGATGCTCATATTGGACTACATTCTTTCACTGGTTATGACACGGTCAGAGCATTTGCGGGAAGAGGGAAAAGTTATGGCACTGAAGAAGATGATTAGTGAAGGAGCTTATAACACATTTTCCAAGTTGGGATCAGAGTGGGACTTATCAGAATCATTAATGGCAGACTTGGAAAGGTTCACTTGCTATTTTTACTCCAGGAAAATAGCAACATTTAACATCAATGAACTAAGGTACCATGTGTTTTGTGCCAAAAAGGGAGAAATAGAGAGTCGTATGTTGCCACCATGTTTAGCCTGCTTGAACAAACATTCAGAGAGGGCAAATTATCAAGCTGCAATATGGAAAAAAAGCTTTCAACCAGATCAAGGTACACAAACTCCTACTGGAAGAGGCTGGAAATTGATTAAAACTGATGAAAAAGAGAAACTTGCTATAGACTAGATGGATGGCTTGCCAGGCCCTGAGGCCGTCCTTGATTTACTTGCACGAACTTGCTCCAAAAGTTGTAAGTTACCCAAGTGCATTTGCTTATTAAATGGAATGAAATGCACAAACTTGTGTAGTCTTACAGACTGCAGTAACCAAGGAGTCACTGAAAGCGTAGATTACCAGCAAGATATGAATGGTAAATATGATTATGTAGCTGTGATTGTTAGAAAGTTGATAAAAAATACATGAAAAGAAAATCCTGCATGAACAATATATGAGTAAAATTCTCAATATGGTACAGTGCAGAGACTCTAGAGACTAGGAATGCTGTGAAAACAGATGCAGTGCTACAAGCCACTACGATGCTTTCTTACATTCCAAATTAGTGGTCCCAACTTTTAAACAAAGCATCTTACAGAAATTTTATAAGAATGAAAAATCTTTACAATTGTATTTGATATTTTGATATAAGACAATTAATACACTGGTTTGATTATAAGTTATTATGATTTTATTATCATATTGCGAATTTTCATGAAAAAATTGAGTTTTTTATATAAAATAGGGCATTAACAGGTTGTAAGGTACTGAAATTCAAATTTGCATGGTTCTCTTATTCCTCATGTTATTAGCTCATATCTCTGCAAATTTGATGGTTCTAGGCCAAAAACAGAGCATTCTACAAAGGTTCTTGTAAACCGCCTCATCTTCATTTGCGGGAAAATATGTTATATGCAAACTACACAAAAAAAAAGCATTAAAATAGGTTTGGCCAGTTTTTTTTTCAAGGCTATCATACATTTTCTATATCTAGGGAGCCTATTCGTCCCAAAAACAATAGTAATCCTTAGCCCCTAATTTGGTACCGAAAAATTGACTGGCTCATGGACTATTAGTGCCAGTGATGTCTTACCCCCACAGTATAATTTCCCGAAAATAAGTCATATCTATACCGAAATGAGGTATGATAAACCCATAAGTTTATTTATTTATTAAGTCTACAGGCAGAATCAGCCCCGTTTCAGGGAAACCCTTCCCAACCCCACCCCCTTTAGTTCCCTGTGGTGCTAGTGATGTCTTACCCCTACAGTATTATTTTCCAGCTACTGGGTTTCAGAGCTATGCTGGAACATACAAACATACATACATGCACACACACGCGTACATCCATTCTTATGTATATAGATAGATAGATTATATCTTAAAAACGTCAGGAAAGTCTCACCTAGGAGACCTGTTAATCAGCTCAGTGGTCTGGTTAAACTAAGGTATTCTTAACTTTTTAGTACCCTCTCACGTACCATCTCTACAGCTTCTGTTATCAGCTTTTTCTCTATTCATGTTTATTAAACGCAGCTTTTTTAGCTCTCAAACATTTGTTTCATGGTAAATATTTGATCCACACACGCCTGTTTAAACTCGCACCGCTCTTCGTCGATCATTCCTTCTGTTAGCCGTTTCACTTTCTTAAACAAAACCTTACTATACTGATATAATTCTTACAATTACCTCAACCATCTTTTAATTTATACAAAGAAGCAATTATTTTGTTTCACTCACTCGTCTGGAAATTTGTCCTCACCCACACCCAACTTATCAAGTAACATAAACACAAACACAGCTGCGCAAATGACATTGTTATGTTGTTTGCAAACAAATTAATCTCTATTTAAATCTAATAGCCTGCTGTGATATCCGTTCTTCCTGTCTTGTTTAGCAACATTCTTGTTTAACAATCCACACATTTTTTTCATCCATCGGTATCTGACTCAGTGCTTCCACTTCAAGGATGTCCTTGGTTCAAAGAATTTCGTCAAGGAGAATTTCAAGGAATTAGATAAATAATGAAATTTTGAAGGATCTTTTATGCTTCTTCAGGAATTGTCAAGGAATGCTGATATGTTCCAGACTTATTCATGAATTATAATTTCCTTAAAAATTTCTTATGGTCTTGAACTAAAATAAAGATAATGCATTACGAGAAACTCAGATATTATATACTAACGGCTAAATTATATCATTAACATCAGAAAGCACTGTCAGCTCTCTCTCATTAATATTTAACTGGGTTTCAGCTCAATATTTTACAACTGTACAACGTTCTACATTTCTACCTGGATGATACTTGGTACTTACCAGTGTGATTGTAGCCATACGCATGCGTCATGCCGTCTTGTGGTGACAGTATGGAACATGTATCGATCTGAATTGATACATATTCCATACTGTCGCTGCACGCATAAACCCTTTGTTCCGGTTTGACTAGTTATAGTTAGTCTGCTTTAAATGATTACTTACAAGTAAGTTCTCCAATCTTTCTCGTAGACAGTCACTGACAGTGAAGCAGCCGTGCTTACTAAAGAAAAAATGTGAATCTTTTGGCAGATTTGAGCTATGTTACCAACTATATGGTTCAGTTTATTGTTAATAATGACATATTGTCTGGTAATGAGGTGGAGAATTTATCACGATTCATTTTCAAAGACAACAAATAATACTAGTAAGAGTGAGAGCAATTATAATACGAACAAAGAGCAGCAGAAAAAGTGCACCCCGTTCAAAAAAAAATTAAATTTGAACAGGTTTTTAGACACAAGGTTGACAAACCCTGACTTCAAATTGTAGTTAAAGAAAGTGACAGTGACTGGTGAGAAAGCTGTGCAATGTAAAACTTTCGTATGCTAAAACTTCATGAATTCGTCATATGGAAATCAGGACCCATACTTTTAATCCAAAATGCAGATTTAGCAAATTTCATTTACCCAATTTTAGCATGTTTTTTTCCTGATATGAATGACTGAAATTAATCAAGGAAAACAACAAGAATAAATGAAATGACTGTCAGGGAAATAGGTAGAAAATCAAGGAATTTTGGCAGTCATTTCCGGGATTTCTTAATACAGGCAGTGGAAGCACTGGGCAGATTTTTCCAAGTGCATAATTTATCCCCTTTCCTGCAAGAGCTTCACTGCATTCGGGCTTGACCCAGGGGAGAATTTCTCAGCGAATTTCATGCTAATGCAGTTCAAATAATATAGACTTATAAAACGCTGCAGTAACCAAAATAGATTCAGAATTTCGGACTTTCTGTTGAGCCTGTCATCTTTTTCTCGGAGGAGGAGGAGGGATTGGTGAGAATGTGTAACAAAACTACAAATTAAGCAACAGTCACGTTCGATGACAATTTCAAAATAAAGGAGCCTGTGCCATATTGTGTGCCTCGTACACCCTTCCTTTATAACAAATACGATAAGGCTATAAAGCTCTCATTGTTGTTAACCGAGGTACTATAAACTTTTACTATATATATATATATATATATATATATATATATATATATATATATATATATATATATATATATATATATATATATATATATATATATATATATATATATATATCAAAGTTTTCAGTAGCTCGATTAACAACTATATGAAGTGAACAATCTACGGATGGTGGAGAAAAATAGATAAAGATGTATTAAACAACAAAATAATAAAATAAGCTCTAATGCTATGGTTTCCTCCATACCCTAGCCCTTCGTTGGCTGAGTCGGTTGAGCTTCAGACTGTCACTCGATGGGCCGGAGTTCAATTCCCCAGGCCGGCTGATGAAGAGTTAGAGGAATTTATTTCTGGTGAAAGAAATTCATTTCTCGCTATAATGTGGTTCGGATTCCACAATAAGCTCTAGGTCCCGTTGCTAAGTAACCGATTGGTTCTTAGCCACGTAAAATAAGTCTAATCCTTCGGGCCAGCCCTAGGAGAGCTGTTAATCAGCTCAGTGGTCTGGTAAAACTAAGGTATACTGAACTCCTCCATACCCTTTTTTGCTATCTTAATTGCTCACAAATTGTGTTTCGCTGGACGTGTGTTGTCACTGAAATTCAGTTCTATAATTGTGTATTCTATTTCTAGTTTCCTTTTGCATGTTTTTAATTTAAAAGTCTTTCCTTCCTTCCCAACCGTTTTCTGTTTTATTTTGATATATCTATATTCCTGTTGCAGGTGATGTTTTCATGACCCATTTATATATATATATATATATATATATATATATATATATATATATATATATATATATATATATATATATATATATATATATATATATAAATAGATATAAATATAAATGATATATACTATATATACTATATATATATATAAATATATGATATATATATATATATATATATATATATATATATATATATATATATATATAAATATATATATATATATAGGATACAGGCAGCGGCAGCAAATCAGTCAGATATATCAGATAACAAGAACTGAGGGCAGTGGAAAATGACTGGTACATAAAATCATCTTTATTTGTGCCTGACGCTTCAAGACAACTAGTCTCATTTTCAAGGCTGCAATAAGAGAATAAATATTTTGAATACATATAAATTATATAAAAATCTCTTTAAAAGCTTTTGTACATAAGGATAGTTTAGGCGTTGCTGGAAGTATACCAACCTATATAGAAGGGAGGAGGGCGACTGGAATATGGGTGAGCGAGAAGCAAAGACGCCGGGTGCGACAGGTAGGGGGAGGGGGGTGGAGGAGTTTTGGGCATTCAACAATGGTACTGTCTTTCTGATAATTAGCCATTCCAGAATAGAGAGTGCTAACTCGGAAGAGGCCTTTGCAATGATTTTAAATTGATCATATTCAATGTTATTACCACATTTTTTGGCATGCTCTCTGATATTTGAAAAATCGGGATTACTCAGTTTACTGCCCGTTCGATAGCTCACACCTTTGTGAGAATCGGCGCCAACCTTGAGAAGTCTTTGGGTGCAACCCACGTAAGTTCCTCGAGAACACCGAGGACAATCGTATTTATAGATCACCCCAGACGTCATAAGGTCGCTGAGACGGTCTTTAGTATTGAATACAGAACCAGTTTTCAGAGGATTCTTTGGAATTAGATTAATTTTTACGGCTCCATAGTGGCTAAAAATAATTTGAGAAATCTTTTGGCTAAAAGTTTTATCATGTAAAAATGGAACACTGGAATTGAATATGATCAATTAAAAATCATTACAAGGGCCTCTTCCGAGCTAGCACTCTCTATTTTGGAATCGCTAATTATCAAACAGACAGTAACCTTGTTGAATGCTCAAAACTCCTCCACCCTTCTCTCTCTACCTGTCGTAACCAGCTTCTTTGCTTTTCACTTAACCATATTCCAGTCGCCCTCCTTCTCCCTTCTATATAGGTTGGTACTGTACGTACCTCCAGCAACGCCTAAACTATCCTTATGTACAAATGTTTTTAAAGAGATTTTTGTATAGTTTATATATTCAAAATATTTATTATTTTATAGCAGCCTTGAAAATGAGACTAGTTGTCTTGCAACGTCGGCACAAATAAAGATGATTTTATGTACCAGTCTGTTTCCGCTGCCTTCAATTCTTGATATATAGGCCTATATATATATATATATATATATATATATATATATATATATATATATATATATATATTGTGTGTGTGTGTGTGCGCGTACAAATAGACAGACAAACACATAGACAGTATTAAGGATACCGATAAAGCGTTGTGGATATGTAGACATACATATCTATACATATGTATATACATATTCATAGACATAGACATATAAACGATCATTTCATACGATGACCAAGACTTATAAATCTATTTATACTGGCTGAATGACATTCCTTAGAACCCCGATTTTCCTCACTATTACGAACGCGCTCTATAATCTGAAAACCAGATAATCTCGAACGGAATATGTGAAGGAAATTTGACAGAAAATCTTGTTCTTGTTTCATTTATATATTTTCTTGGAGGATATCAGTTTCTCAGAGAACGTATCTAATATCGGAGAGAAGGAGGAAATTAAGATGGCAAAAAGCTTTGTCAATATAAATACATACATACACACACCCGCACATACATACATACATATATATATATATACATATATATACATGTATATAAGTAAATAAATTTATATATATATATAAATATAAATATATATAAATATATTAATTTATTTATATATATAGGTCTATATATATTATCTTTGTACACCAGAGATTAGGGTGCTCCCCAGGCCAGCAACCAGCAACCCAGACGCTTCAAGCACTCCGTTAAAGTCCTGTTGGCCACTATCGAGTTAAGCATTGAAGAAGGTACCTGTTAGTGAACTGTGGAAAGTCACATCCAAATGACTTGCTGAGAATCTTAAATCCATGACCAGGAGCCACCGCTTCTAGGGAAAAAGCACACACGTGCAGATGTACCTCAGTGAAAATGAAACACCTTGTATGAATCCTGACTGGCTTTGCCTACATTTGTCTAAAACGTCTTCAGGAGGACTAATACATTGAGGAAAATAATATCCACACCTGATAAGTGGGGAAAGAAAGGGCGGAGCAGTAAATCTACAGGTCACTTTCCAGCAGATACATTTTCACTTCAAGCGCTAGGCGTTCGGTCAGTCAGGTTAAGCAGCATTAAGTTTGGTCAGCATCGGGACTGAGGGCCACCAAGAAAAGACGGACAAACGTCCCGGAGATAGGATTGCGCCAACTGCCAGTTTTTATTATACCGTTTAAGAGGACTTTCTTGACTGGTGTCGTTCATTTGTTATGCTGTAGAGGATTTATGATAGCTTTATGGGTGAAAATATAATAAAAAATCAAGAATGTAACTAGATATTATTATAGAGAAGATAATTAAAGATCCGCTTTCTCTAGACATGGTAGTTCTCATTCTGAGAAACATTTTTGTGTTCTGTTATTATTATTATTATTATTATTATTATTATTATTATTATTATTATTATTATTTTCCATTGTTCATCCATTTTCAAAAGGAACAAAGCTGACTCTAGAGGGAGCGTGGTTCATAGGCTATAGTGGGCGCAGAGGATCATTGTTCTTCTAAAGATAGTCTATGGTTTTGTTTGCGATAATGCCTTGGTATGAAAGGATTTCTGCTAGAGAGTGAACTGTTTTAAAGCAAAGAGGAGCGGCCTATGACTTTATCCTTAACCTTTGTCATCATGAAGGAACTGCTGTATATGCAGGATTTCTTTACAAAGTTGTTTATAAATTTTTTAATACAGAGGGACTGTTGTACTTAAAGTGATCCTGCCTACAATGGAGGATTTTCCCCAAATTTGTGGATAGCTTGATGGGGAAATGAGGAACTAGCGTTGAAATTTTTGGGGAATAATCACTTTTAGAAAATTAATATTATTTTCATAGCATGATGGCAATCTAATTAAATCTATCTCATACCTTCAATATGTATGGTGTATTTTACATTAGTACGCATGGAAAAGTTGTCAAACCCATGGTGAGTAAAAAATGAAAAGTCAACGTCATTATCAATTCTTGAACAGTTTTATAGGTAATATTGGTAAAATGTCACGTTGATGTGATATATATATATATATATATATATATATATATATATATATATATATATATATATATATATATATATATATATATATATATGTGTGTGTGTGTGTGTATGTATAAATTTTTATCACATCAACGGGACATTTTATTTACTTCGTGATTATCACCGAAGGGAAATTATACACACACACACACACACACACACACACATATATATATATATATATATATATATATATATATATATATATATATATATATATATATATATATATATATATTGGTTTTTTCATCTTAAAAACACTTACATGAGAAACCTATTACCCTTTTCTAGCCCACCCCGAAGAAGATAAGATCAGTAGAAAAAGGTAGGAAAGGTTATAAGTGTCAGAAAGAACGGACACAGGTAGATAACTTTAAAGCTTGGCAACAGGGAGAAACTCTCGCCGAATCGTTCAGTCCAAAGTTGATTACAGAGTAAACTAGATTAGATCCATTTAGGTCAAAGGAAAAATGTATGGATTACCTATACATGTACGGCAATCCCCCATTCCTGTCAGTGATACGAAAATCTGTCTCATAGATAGTTGCATTCGAATTGTTTCAAACTCCCACTCTTCGGGAAACTATTTTCGTGCGTTTTACATTGCCATGCGTGCCAGGATTCTTTCTGCTATAACGGACAAGCTTGTGTCAATATAGCCCTCTGTTTAATGCTGTTGAGAAAGCGTAAGACAAATAAAGTTATGATTTGAGCTTCAGGTCTTATGAAAGCATTACAAGAATGCAAACGGGAGTCATTCCATCGTAAAGAAATGACAATTAAGTGGATGCACAACTGTCCATTTACATTTGCACACATTCATACAATCAGCAGCTGTGATATTTTAGAAGTTTCACAGGGAAAGAAATAGTTTTTAATGTAGAAAAACATGACTTCCGGGAAAGTCTGCAAAACTAAGGTTAATTTCGAAGAAATGATGTTGCTGAGAGTGATACACTTTTCGTCAATTTGACCCGTAAAAGATATAGAAAATGATGATGAGTAAATAAAGCAGTGTATATATTTATTTATTAGTAGAAACGCCGCCATCTACCTTCCTCTCTCCACATGCTATGTGCCTCAGCACTCAGCGAGGGAGAGAGAGAGAGAGATTAAGACGAGGCCGGCGAGTTGTCAATCGCGTTGAAATTTTTGCCAAAGGTAAACATGAAACTAAAAGTTTCCTTGAAACATTCCCGTAACTGGATGACAAGAGTGAAATTTATTGAGCTAAAAATTCCTTTAACTCCGCATCTCGAACACGTTCCCATGCGCGTGAAGGATTATCATATGAATATGGTGAAGATTGAATAACTTAACTAATATAAAATTTGCTCCGCATCAACGATGTGACTTTTCCCTTCGTGGATGCTTTATCTGATCCTGAATGAAGTTAGGAACGGGGGCAAGAAATGCAGGTTCGCGGCTGGAAAATGTCAAAGGAAATTCTGGTTGAAAGTGAGAAGAGCTGATGTCCGCAGCCGGTGATTTATTCAGTTTGTGACGGGAGGGAAAAGGCGTAAGAGTCGAATGTATGAAGCTTATTATTATTATTATTATTATTATTATTATTATTATTATTATTATTATTATTATTATTATTAGTTCTTCATTGGAGGGGTGGCTAGAATTATTATTATTATTATTATTATTATTATTATTATTATTATTAGTTCTTCATTGGAGGGTATTAATTATTATTTTATTATTATTATTATTATTATTATTATTATTAGTATTATTATTATTATTAGTTCTCCTTTGGAGAGGTGGGTAGAGCTCTCGGCTAAGCACGCTGTTGGCCCAGCGTTCGACTCTCCGACCGACAATGAAGAATTAGAGGAATTTGTTTCTGGTGATAGAAATTCATTTCTCGTCATAATGTGGTTCGGATTCCACAATAAGCTGTAAGTCTCGTTGCTCGGTAACCAGTTGGTTCTTAGCCACGTAAAATAAATCTAATCCTTCGGGCCAGCCCTAGGAGAGCTGTTAATCAGCTCAGTGGTCTGGTTAAACTAAGATATACTTAACATTATTATTATTATTATTATTATTATTATTATTATTATTATTATTATTATTATTATTATTATTATCGGAGAAGCAAAATCCACAGTTATGTATATGTACAGATTGAAAAGAGGAACCGAACTAGTTCCCGAAATCTATCTATATTGATTTATCTTTAAATATATGTACATATACATAACTGTGAATTTGCTTCTCCATTTTAAGGCTCATGCTACTATGAGTATTTTTTAATTATTATTATTATTATTATTATTATTATTATTATTATTATTTAGGAAAGAAGAAGTCCTCAGTGCAATACTTTGAACATTCAACTTTCTTGATAGTTCCTAGTTCCCAGACTTATACTTGGGATAAAAGGCGAACTTCTACTAATTCGAACCCCTATGATAGCCTTCTTGGACGTCATTTGTGATTTTCCTCCGTGAATTTTGCCACATTTTTAGCTACAAAAGTCATTCGGTGACTATACTGTATTTCACTTGTTCATATAGTAAAACATTCGGCTAATGTTTTAAGATGCTTGAATAATGATCCGGTTACAAGTCGATGAAACTGAAAAATTCCCAAGAGGAACTGAATTACAATTTAACCAAAGCCATCGGGTCCGATATTTCTCTTGGATTATTAAAGATGGTTAAGAGTCAAATGATATATAAGTTGACCTTAAGGAGCTATCCCAAGAATGATATTAAGCAGAAATACTGTAAATTCCAGAAGGAATGAATGGGATTATAATAGAAGATATTAATAAGTGAATTAGTTCTGTGTCATGGAAGCGTAAAACAAATTCATTTAGCAAAGGAATATCCAGAGGGAATCAACCTGTAAGTTCCAGTAAATTAAGTATTGTTAATGATTGATTATGTGTAAAGAAAAATTGAAATCTCTAAAAACGTGAAACACTGGGCAACAAATAGAGAATGAACAACACATGAAGTAAGCTAATTAGTGTATGCATGAGTTAAGTTTGGAGAAATAACAAAGTTTTAATCATTCTTGAATGAGATGTTTCGAAATGGGTTGCTCGCCAGAATAAGAAAATTGGGGATTGATAAAGTTTCTGATGTTACCAAATGAATGGGCCTTAGATTCATTTCAGAAATGAAAAAGAGATCTTAAAATTGAGAGTTCTTACACAAAACCTTGCAGATATTAATTAACCTATCCCTTTGACCTTTGGGCATAAAAACCACAAACTAACTTGCTTAACCTGCCACAAAAAGGGTAAATCTCTTGTTACAATACAGGTTTCCTCATCTTCTACAGGCTGACAGTTTTATTATGGATAGACCGGGTGTCGAATTTGACAGCCCTCGATAGGACGGACCGGGTTACTATTATAGAACCTTCTGAGCTGGCGTTGAGTGGTATAAAAAAATACATTTTTCTTCGACTGGATACAGTACTTGTATGGCTAAAATTAAGAGTAATTTAGATACCAAATACGTCTGATTTGAATAGATTAGAGATAATGACTTCCAGACCATGATACGGGAGTAGTTTTTTTTTTATTTCCTTCCCTATTATAAGGATGTAAGCCACAGTTTTATATACTTTTGTTCATACGTATTTATATCAGTACGATATTCACTTATACAAAAAACAGACGAACTGGAAAAACATTACATCCTCAAAGACACCTAATTCCTACACGCAAAGTGTTACCTTAAAAGTACTGATTGCATACTGAGAAAGTACGGTTAACAGAGGTTTTTCAACGGAATTCATATCTGAAAGTTGAACAAACAACAACGCTACATATCATCATTGCTTGCACATTTACCTAAAACCATTGGACCAAATGAAAATTTTTTCAGAAATAACAAGAAACTAAAAATACATTTATCACAGAGTAATTCAAAGTTATTATGAAAGTCTCACTTACGGCACACAAAAGAAATAAGAGTGAATTCAGTAACAAAGAAACTTCCACGCTGGTGTGTAAGAAAACAGAGCCACAATCAATCTACCGTCATTATAGAATCACAACTCAAGCCTAACTGGCCGCAAATTACGGCTATTAGAAAGTCTACAATCGCTGCCTAATTGGCTTAGCCTCCCATTTAGAGAGGAGGGTCTTTAATTGTCGCGGCCTGCGGTGCATTTTCATCCCCGAATTTCCCTACACTGAGATGCATCTCTCGTTACACTGAATTTTTTCTTTTATCATTTAACCAAACGATAGTCCCTTGTGACCTCTGGTTACAGAGGTATATTTATTGCCTTACTGCTCTAGTGTACAAAATGTAATATATTTGGAAATATGCTTTACTTTTATGTTCAAAACAACAGCAGGATGTTTGTGTTCACCACTCTTCGCTGATCAGGGATGTACACAGTGAACGTGTGTTCCTGTGCACGTGCGCGCGCAGATCATTATTTCACTCTGCTCTTTATTGTCATCCATAAAAAAATTTGGCACGGAATGAGGTTTAACTTCAGATCAAACGCCTAGCTCGACTCATGAAAAAATGGGAAGTTACAAATCTACGACAAAAACACAATATTGGACATAATCCAACTCGTCTACGGAGAGGGAGTCGCCAAATTGATCAATACTAGGATCGATGGTCTCTATAAATATATTCAACACACACACACACACACACACACACACACACAAGTAATAACCTGACAAGTCCTACATGGCTCCTTAATCATCGGCTCTCTACATGACTAGAAAGAGCAGTAAGGGGAAACAGTACTTGTTAAAAGAAAACGTTGGAGTTATTTAACATCAAACGGTGCTAGTCTATTACCTATAGACGTATGTTTATTATTAATTGGTTATATATGCACAGCGTAAGTGTATTAATGCTCCACTACTCAACTGTGTACAGCGTTCTGTGTATCATTGCACCCTGCTCGCTTACCAGTGCAGTATACCAAATGCGAGAATATTTGTAATGATCTGCTGTGAGAATTCTGGCCTTGTCTCTTCCTGCGTCTGAATTAGATTTTGCTCCAAAACTCCATTTGCATGCCATTTGCATCCTCGCAAGTGAGCGTTTCTTGACCAGTTCCCAGTGCTCTAGTCTACTTAAAATCATAAAATATATTTACCTTGCTATTATTATTATTATTATTATTATTATTATTATTATTATTATTATTATTATTATTATTATTATTACAAATACGTGCATTTCATCGAGTATTATGTTCTCATTATATTCATAATGCAAATTCTAAAACACACACACACACACACACACATATATATATATATATATATATATATATATATATATATATACATATATATATATATGTGTGTGTGTATATAATATATATATATATATATATATATATATATATATATATATATATATATATATATATATATATATATATATATATATATATATATATATATATATATAATGTATATAAATATATACATACATATACATATATGATATATATGTTTATATATATGCATATATATATACATATATATATATATACATATATATATATATATATATATATATATATATATATATATATATATATAGTGACGTGGGGAAGTAGCCTACGACCGCAAAAAGTCCTGTTGAAGTTTACCTAAAGGCACCAACCCCTACAATCTTGAGCAAGAAAAATTACAATGGTAAAACAGAGATTGTCAAGTGATAGCTACGCTACTATAAAATTGACCGCATATTGATCCTCTGCCGAAGACACTGAGAACAGATTCATTTCTCGCTATAATGTGGTTCGGATTCCACAATAACTGATGAAAGAACCTTTACATTACAGGCTCTTCACTTGACATAAGTCAATCATCCCCATGAGGAAGAGTGACGTCAGGGCACCTCACATGGTGCACTGCAGTCATTACTAAAGGGTGTTTGCAGCGTCCCTTCGGCCCCTAGCTGAATCCACTTATTTGCCATTTTTTAATCATACTGTCCAATTTTTCAATTACTCCTTGGTGCAACTGTGTGGTTTTCTCCCAAATCCACCTAGTGCTTCGTTTCCTTTGTTTTCTAGGTCTCTTTATTTGCTGTCCAACCACTCCAACTCCCCTTTTCACCATCTTAAACACTGGTAGACAGTAAGTGCCCCAGTGCTCTGCTTGGCAGCTTAACTTCCATAAAATCAAATCAAATAAACTCATAAATCGATTATTGACGTGTTTCCCAATTTATCAGCTTCAAATATTCTTCAAATATTCTTCAAATATTCTTCATAATGATTACAGAAAATCCAGCGGAAAGTGGATATTCATCAAAAAATACTCAGGAGTTTCGTGATGAGATAGTTTTGATATTGTGTTCCTTAATATCAATATTCCAACAAAAGAAACGGCTAATATCATTACAAAGAAAAAGAGTCATAAAGTGATCACTAATTTGGTGTGAAGACTAACCAGCTTAGAAAACTAATAAGCTTAATAAAAATCGGTTAAGCATCTAATCTGAGACTAGCTTATTTTCTTCGAATATAAACTAGAAATGCAAATGCA
>NC_089799.1:34047113-34052113 GCF_040412425.1 Macrobrachium rosenbergii | reverse complement strand
TAAAATATAAATAAAATTTCAAGTAATTAAGGTGAAATGCATTCAGAAGTACAGCAGCATTCGAAGTATTATGAAACGAAGGTAGATTAGGGAAACGAAGCAGAAACCTTTGATAAATGGGGTCAGGTCAGACCCAGCGGGTCAACGGTCCCTAAGGTCAAGCAGGGTCGCCTCAGTCGAAGTCAAAGATTTTAAACCGAGAGTGTTAGATAAGATAACATCTAGTAATGGACTCCGCGGGAGACACTAATTGTACCTTTACTGTTCGTGAAACAAAAACACAACAAACAGGTATCATTTTCAATTGTCCCTTCTGTTTTAAATGTTTGTTTATACCTCCTCGTCCCTTTGTGAAGAAACAAAAGAAAATCTAACACTCGAAATTGCCATTGTTACTCAGAGAGGCAAATAATTTCTTTTCAATCGGGAGAATATAACTGTGTGTGTTCACATTATTGCCGTTAATATCCATATCTCTTCCGGGTCTTCAGCGTGTAATTCTGCTCATGGGAAATAATCCGAACATCATAACAAGAGTAGTATCATCAATAGCAATAAAATGAAAGTAGAGCAACACCGTCTGATGTCACAGCTTACAAAATACAATTTCCTGAAATAATAATATGGCTTACGCTCAAGCAGGAGATAAGCACTGCAATTTCCCTGTATCGTTCAAGCTCTTATCATCTTTAAAGCGAATCGGCTCTTAAATTTTTTCAATCCTCTTCATAAGCACAAGACAAGCAAACTTTCTCGTTAAAATGAAGAGGGAAAAATTAATGTTTCCGCTTTTACCAAAATATTTCTATGGATATTTTTCGGTTCGGCTGCGCAATGTCGCTATAAAAGGAAACAGCTACAGAGAAAATATACACAGGAAAATAGTCACCATATGGAATATTAATTAATACCTTTAAATACACTGGACTGAAGAAGTAAATGATCCATATTACCTTACAAAATACTGAAAAATAAAGCTCTCTCTCTCTCTCTCTCTCTCTCTCTCTCTCTCTCTCTCTCTCTCTCTCTCTCTCTCTCTCTCTCTCTCTCTCTCTCTCGTATGAAAATTCATTTGGAACCCTGCAGGAATATCCATTATCTAAATTGAGATGAACCATTATTTATAATCAACAGCCAATCATTATGAATAATTGACACACCATTTTAATAACGCTGTTTATCAATGTTTCCCAACATACTTGCAGCAATAAATAAAAAAAGTGCCAACGAGAGGGCCACGCAAAATACATAGCTATAGCATCAATTTTCATTATTATTATTATTATTATTATTATTATTATTATTATTATTATTATTTTATGGATAGACATAAAAGCCGACATAATATTACTTCCCTCGTCGTCAACATAATTTGCAATACCATCATCAGCTGTATGAAGATAAAATGTCATAATATTGCTTCTACTGTCATCAGCTAAATTTGCAATAGCAGCATCAGTAGCATCATTACTATCACTGACCATCACAAAAGTTTATGTAAATTAGAGAAGAGAAATGCCCACAATAAAGAAAGTGTTTTACAACAGACCTAAAAGCACGCAGCTGCTGCTATTTTATTGGACCTTTACTGTTTGCTCGGTTGAAATGGCTTTATATGTTAAGAAAATCGCAGAGTCTCGGCATGAGAAGCAAATTAGATTATAATGGAATTTCTTTCCGATGACAGGATACCATTCCAGGTCTATTCCGTGAACTGGAAGATGTTGATTTTCAAAAATTACAATAGAAATGAAGAAATAAACAGCACATTGTATTATTACAACGTTGTGGCTAAAGTTTCGGCTGAGCCGGTTCCTTTAAATCGGGAAAAAATAGAAGTAAATATATTTCTTGCTTGCCAAGAATTATATGATACTTTGTATTAACTATATCTAGGATGCATAAATTTCATTGTTTTTCATTCACGCCATTCTCACGTTCAGGTTGAGGTTTGTACATGGAAACGACGATAATAGTATTCATTTTTTTGCTCGTGTGTAAAACCTGCACAAGAAACAGCATTTGCAACTAAATCTGTTGCCTTCTTCAATATCATTGCTCATTGTTAACTATTTTTTTTAATTAGTAGTAATAGGAATAAGAAGTGCAGGAGTCTTAAGATGAGAAAGAGTTGTAGAAGGATTTGAAGGATGAATACTAGCAGCTTTATCTAACCTGGCTGGAGATGTGGCCATTTTATTAAGTGTCTCTGATACTGAGTTTAGGGGGTTGGAATTTTCATTTCTACGCGGGCTTAATTATCTCATAATAAAAATAATAAAAAAAAAATAATTGAACAAGCTGCAAATGTTAGAATAATGTATAAGAGATTTTTAAAAAAAAGCTTTGCAGAAGAGTTTCAGCGGCAGCAATAGCAACTGCATGAATGCTTGTATTAGCAGGAATGAGACTAATATTCTAACTGCGTTTTGTTTTGGTTTTCTTGGAGTTGCATATTGCCGCCAGTAATGTTGTCGACCTTGTGATTCTAATTAATTAGGAAATAATAGAACATCTTTACTGTCTCCCATTGTGAACTACGCTGAGTAACGTTAGCTAACCCATTGCTGCCATTTTATGTATAACAGGTGTTATTATTATTATTATTATTATTATTATTATTATTATTATTATTATTACTACTACTACGGGAGGAGACCTTCACTGAGGGCAGTTGCATTTAAAATTATAACTGTTTCCGCAGCTTTTAATTTATACAGTCTTCTCTATTCTTCCTATCTTTTTCCCTCAGCCTGTAGCTGATATATCAGGTTTCCCAAGGACATAGAAAGATTTATCTTTGAAGATAAACGCCAGAGAGCGTTTGAAACGTCAGAGGAAATAAACCTAAGAAAACAGAAATCTTTGTATTATTATTATTATTATTATTATTATTATTATTATTATTATTATTATTATTATTATTATTATTGTTGTTGTAATGAAGAGTGGCGTTCACTCTTACCTTTTTAGGAAAGTGCACCTGTGTTCTGTACAAGTATAAGGTCTCTAGCCGAAAAAGTTTTCATATTATTATGTTATATGTTATCGCTGTCACCTATGTTTGAGTGTAACTGCGCATTATTTCTTTTTGTCATCTCGCAATTTATATTTTGCTTCTGCACTGTGTCAGCCTTGTGAATGGTCTTAACCTGACAGTACTATTATCATTAGTAGTAGTAGCAGTAGTAGTATTTCTATTACTATCATATCTAAAACTTCGCCAGAGTAGCATTTACATTTTAATGGCGGACGTGTCTAAAACTTGGGCAACGGCTTGTCAGCCTTAATAATAGTAACAATTCACACTTCCAACTGAAACGAATAATTGACCCAGAAGGACATAATAGGTTATGTCCTCGAGACCCTGAGAGTCGGCTAAGGAGATGATGAGAGGTTATGAGGACCGGTGAGAGGCCGGAGAGAGGCATAGAGAGGAGGGAGCAGGCAAAAGGCAGCGGAAATGAATAGAAGTGACAGATAAATGGACGATGGAAAAGGCGGTGGATAGGAGGTGTTGGAAAGTGTTTGGCCTAAGACAAGTAGGTTAACGCAGGAGGCGACAGTTGTGTAAATCAATTGTGTGAATAAGTCTTTCACTTATATTATTTATCATATATTTACTTCTCTTTTTTCCGATTTAAGGGAACTGGCTCAGCAGTTATACAATTCTCGGCAAAAAATGATCCACAAATGAACAAATGAAAATTATATTTACTATAGTAGGCTAGGTCACTACACTGTAGTGGTATTGGTAATCCAATTAGGTGTTTGTAAGACCATAACAGAATGAACTTGTCAATCTCTTTGCAGACTGAATATACTTTGGTTATTTTGTCCAAGTCCATAAGTCTGTTGATACCAAAAGGTTACAAAAACAACACCCCTCCCCCAACCAACAACCCCAACTTTGAAATAATAAAAAATAAACGCTTTACATTGGTGAATTTAAAAAAAAAAACTTTGAACATTATATAAAACAAATACTGTTGTTTTCAAAAAGTAGTGTCATATATTCATACTTATCAAAAACAACGCGCAACTGAGATGAAATGTTGTTTCAAAAGAATCTTGGCTTAGTTCCCATTTCATTCCGTGTCGTGTATCTCATAACACATCAAAATAATAAATTCAACGTTTAATTGCGACCACAGGATTAAGCGGAAGTTTCCATTTGCTAATAAAATCCCTAATATACGTGACAGCACTCAAGATGTTAGGCGTATTTTTTATGATCCTGGATTTCAGGACAGTTTAACTAACGCAAAAATACATATAATCGTTGACATAAACAGCTTGCAGTATCATTACATCATTAAAATATCCTATACGGTTAGGAGTAATCCCTTACAGAGCAGTAAAAACTTCATACACACAAGCATACACACATACACACACACACACGCGCACACATCCTGGACACAGACTGGGTGAAATTTATGGCTGACGATTATGCTAATACATACACACACACACACACACACATATATATATATATAGTAAATATATGTGTATAGTATATATATATATGTATGTATATACATATACATATATACTGTATATATATGTGTGTGTATATATTAGCATAATCTTCAGTCATATTTCACCCAGTCTCTTTCCAGGATAATCCACTTGACATTATAGAAATCATCCATACAATTCTTATATCTAAATAAGAAATTTATTACAGCGGGATCGGTCATCACTTCGCTTTGGCAAGGAGAATTTGGTAATGGACAAAATAATGTAAATTAAGTAGCCAGCATACAAACCTCCAAGAGATCATTTTACAACTTTCACAAGGCAGAGCCCATTATTGTAAGCTGTACATCAAAACTAATGGTAACCGCTTTTAACATCAATTAACGTAGTATCACAGAGTCGCATCTCTTGACCACCACAATGCTAGCTCGAAGGTCTTGCTTTTCAGTGAAGGATAAGAATCTCTCTCATGAAAGAACGAGTTAAAGAACTGAGAAAGTTATGTGGGGCGAGAGTAA
>NC_089799.1:34034613-34042113 GCF_040412425.1 Macrobrachium rosenbergii | reverse complement strand
GGTTTATTTATTATTACGAGGAACAAGTTATCCCTCAGTTTACTAGTTTACCTGTTGATAATATTAATAAATTTTCTTTTGTATACATAATCCTATTCTTCCATCACGCTGACATATTTACAGCAACTTTACGTATAATTGGATTGCTATAGGATTGTTATCCTTAGCTGTCTTTATTATATGTGTACGTATTATTTGGGTATGTCTGTCTTTTAGTACCCATTTCCTTTAAGGTAATGTTGTTCAGCTGGCAAAAATATACGTAAAGTTTAGTTACTCAAATGTTCTTCCAGGGAATTACTCTTTTCCTTAAGTGCAATTTAGGAAACCTTGATATCTTGTCTTGTCAAGTCAAAATTGGTTCGTGGCCAGTTCTTGAAAAGGTGTACAGAAGCTGACATATTTCTTTTTTGGATAGGCCATGATGATATATTAATTCACCATCATATTGCAGCATAATAGTTTAGGAATCACAAAATTCATTGAACATATAAATATTGAATTTTTTTTTATTTGTATAGAAAAACGAAAATAAATGTTTGCTAAAGTAAATACACAGCATTTCATAAAAGTACCTCTTGTAACGAACGAAAATATTGGATGCAGGACTGAAAATAGTTATTATTTACTAATACATAAAAATATTTCTTGAATCGAAGGAAATATTGGATACAGGACTGAAATTTTACAGGTTTCATATAATAACAGTTAATACTTACTAGTGCTGCAATTTAGGTCATTACTTTAAAACCAACAAGACACAAAGATGTATTGCAGATACTGCCAAAACAGTAAGACATAAGTATCGACAGGCAACAGTTGTGATTGGTACACCAAGAATGACTTAAATCCCAGAGCATACAAAAGGAAATCTGTGTACAAAGCAATCTGTTTGTGGTACGCTGAGATCAGATAAATATATCTAAACTGAAGAACGCACTAACAAAAAAAAAAAAAAAAAAACAACTGAGGAACGCTTGTGGTAACGTGTTGGAAATGGTTAAATGAAAGTCCAACCTGCCATCAGGACTGCCGTATTTCAACACAAATAAACCAAAAGCTAAGTGTTGCATTATTAATAAATATGCCATACAAATCATTTAACAGCATCAGGTATTCAGGTGCAGATGTATCTAAGCTTGCATCGATATTATTTGCTTTAGAATATGATTTGATATTTTGTGATATGATATTCGATCATATCTGATAAATTGTGATAAGATTTGACATTCTTACACTTGATGAGAAAAAAATATCAAAGTAATGTGGTAGATGCCTAAGATTTTATGGTCTTAATATTTGTTCGCAGATGTCAATAAATATGAGTAGGCTCAAAGACGTAATTAATAAGTAAATGTGCCTTGAAGATAAGAAGTCTGTCGTCACTCTACTGTATAATTTGCAGAAAGGTCTCTCTGACAATGTCACTGATGAGGAGATTGGAATGCATCATAGACTTTGTTTTTAATAACTATTTTTTGACCATTATATAATTATTTCTGTCCGTTTATTCACCTTTATTTACTGAACTCTTCGTCTCTCACCTCTATTCTTCCTTCAATTTATTTTGAAGGGAAGCTCGCGGTGTAGGCGTATCGGCTGATCAATCTGACAACACACTCCTTAAAACAGTGACACACACGCACACACGCGCACTCACAGGATACATATTTGCGTGCGTTAATTTCTAAACAAATAAGCACATATGCTAAAACACACACACACACACACACATATAAGTTAAGTATACCTTAGTTTAACCAGACCACTGAGCTGATTAACAGCTCTCCTAGAGCTGGCCCAAAGGATTAGATTTTATTTTACGTGGTTGACAACCAATTTGTTACCTAGCAACGGGACCTACAGCTTATTGTGGAATCCGAGAACGAGAAATGAATTTCTATCACCAGGAATAAATTCCTCTAATTCTTCATTGGCCAGTCGGAGACTCGAACGTTGGCCAGCAAAGTGTTAGCCGAGAACGGTACCGACCCATTCAACGAGGAACTCTCACACACACACACACACATACACACACACATATAAATATATATATATGTATATATATATATATATATAATAGAGAGAGAGAGAGAGAGAGAGAGAGAGAGAGAGAGAGAGAGAGAGAGAGAGAGAGAGAAGGTGTGAGCAATAAAGTAGGTGAAACCAGAAAGAGTCTCCGCTGACACAGGCTCTTACCCTAGGGCAGCCCGTAGAGCCTATGGAAGTCAAAATTAAAAAGTATGAAGGGACTTATGAACCAACTATCCTGTATGAAAGTCAAGTTTGGGTTTTTAATGCAAATGAAAGAGCGAAGGTAGAGCTGTAACTTATATTAAAGCGGAAATTCTCACTTAGTGTTTGTTTTATAAGGAAAATGGAATGGGTGATAAATACAGAGATATATTGGAGTGCTAAAAGTTATTAAAGTGAAAGAATGGATTAGAGTGTTTCGAGATGGTTCCGTTATGTGCAAAGAATGTTTGATAAGAGGTCGATGAAATAAACTATGCAATATAGAAGTGGTGGGAGGATTAAGGAGAAGAAGACCCTGAAAAGAATGGATAGATGATGTAAAAGAGGTTTTGGAAAGAAGGGGCCTCATCATCCGGGACGCCAGAAAGTGTTGGCAAGAATAATGCAGTGCGCATAAGGGAGTTCTACACGATGTTAGTGAGCCTTTTTGTATGTTTATAGAATTCTAGTGGTCTGGAAGTTTTCTGTTCATGCTAGATTCAGCAGTGCAAGTGGCAGTGATAAATGTTCTTTCTCATCTTTAGAGCCACCCCATTTTATGGAGAACTCTTGATGCCTGTCTATATATATATATATATATATATATATATATATATATATATATATATATATATATATATATATATATATATATAGATATATAGATAGATAGATAGATAGATAGATAGATAGATATATAGATATATAGATATATATATATATATTATATAATATATATATATATATATATATATATATATATATATACATATATATATATATATACTGAATATACATATAATATATTTACATCATCTGTAAAGGAAAAAGAATCTTATTGTTGTATATGGAAAATTAGGTAATATTGATAGAACTTCAACCCTCTTGTAGCCTCATTATTATTATTATTATTATTATTATTATTATTATTATTATTATTATTATTATTATTATTATTATTATTATTATCGTCAAGATTTTCAAAATCATTCGTATTGTTGTTCACATTATCGTCTTTTTAACCTTCGCTTTTAAATTAAGAAAAGTGATATTAAACGTTACACCAATATCATCACAGTTGCTACTCTCTCTCTCTCTCTCTCTCTCTCTCTCTCTCTCTCTCTCTCTCTCAAATGATACGGTAACCCATCTCTTCCTGCTGGACGCATCACCCGTTTTTCCTCTCCTAATTTATCTGTTTTATCTCCGAAATAAATTTTTCGGTGGCGAGCCCTCGTTCTTTAGAAGGCTATTAATAATAAAAATACTATAAATCTCACTTATTCCAAATATATGGCAGAGAGTTGACGTTTTTAAGTAGGAATAAATCTTTATTGTTGGAATATACTTTTCTAAAACCGGGCGTTTTCCACCTTACGCCTCTCGTAGGCTTTTAGATAGGCGATGCTCTCAAATGGATACAATTTATATTGTTCCGTCGAATTGGACTTTGGCACCCCTTCGAGCTCTTGCTCTCTCCCCTTCTCTTTCCCCCTTGGTTATTTTCACTCGTTTGTTTTTATTATCTATAGTAACAATAACGAAAATATCGTTATATTTACTCATATTTCTTCCAGTGTTGCTGTAGTAGGCCTAACAACTTCGAAGGCTCGCTGATCAGCAGAATTCAGGAACAGTGGCTTGGGTTACTGATTGGAAAGGTTAGGCCTACTGCCAAGGATCCCCAAATGCTCCTGGCATATACCACTCAGTAGAAAACAACATGAACGTGGTAACAAGACTACATCCTAGGTGCGTGGGTCTTAGACAAGGAGTTGTTCTTTACGCAGGAGATGTTCCGAAAGTGACAGTGCGTGGATTGACCAGCTGGGGCGTGATCGTAATTATTATTGCATTTTTTTAACCAATAATTTTTCTATAATTAGGTGTTACTCATGTTTTTATTTAATGTAAGAAGAATGAGACTGTTAAATATATTCTTGAGCTGCACGGTTTGTATTAAATTTAATAATAATAAAGGTCAATGTGCATCAGCAAATGCACTTGCTTGTATGTTGCACAAACAAGACCTGAAAGCAGAGGTTTCAGTTTTGAGCCTAATTTTTCAACTCTTAAGGAGCTTAGATTTCGCAGATGAACTCAGCACATCTAACGATAGAATATCAATCGAATTTGAACTAATCGACATACATAGTTTTGAAGAAACATAACACCATGTGAGCGTCTAGATTCACTAGCCATTCACTTTAGTATTGCGAGATGACAACCTTTATTATTATTATTATTATTATTATTATTATTATTATTATTATTATATTATTATTATTATTATTATTATTATTATTATTATTATTATTATTATTATTATTATTATTATTATTATTATTATTATTATTCAAAAGGGGAACCCTACTCATATGGAACAAGCCCACAGGGGCCATTGACTTGAAAGTCAAGCTTCCAAAGAATATGGTGTTCATTCGGAAGAAGGAACAGTAGGTAATGGAAAATACAGAAAGAGATCAGCTATTAGAAAAACAGATATATTAATAAATAAATAAAAATGTAAGTAAAATATTGCAATGCAAGTTGAATTGCATTATGGTAGTAATGCATTGCATCTTCGCCTGAACTTCTGAAGTTCCAGTTGAAAGTAACGAGCGTCACATTCCTAAAAGACTTACCGACCAGAAGTTTTGTCCCCTTAAATTATTTCCTAATTTTCCTGTGGCCACTGGAATACGCAGTTTTGGTCGCTTCCAAGATTTCAGCGAATTACAAATGTATATGAATCCATCAAAAGGTATTCGGTTACATTTACCCGAGATCTATCTTGGACTTCCTCGAAGCAGATCGCGCTGAGAGTTGTCATGAGATATGTAAATCTCTCTCTCTCTCTCTCTCTCTCTCTCTCTCTCTCTCTCTCTCTCTCTCTCTCTCTCTCTCTCTCTCTCTTCGGAAGACATGTCGCAGTGTTTTCGACATTGACAGTGGGCCGGTTCACTTTATTACCCTAATTCTGATGAAAAATTATAATTTTTTTTTTGCTTGGATGTAGAAAATCGGGAAGACTTCGTTTGCTTTTTGTAGTTTGCTTTTCGTATAGAAGTATCTGGAAACCATTTTCATATTATCATAACCCTTATGGTCCCAAATATTAAATATACTGAAACCTTTTTAAGAGACGGGGCAGGTGTCACCTCAGCATTATCAACTATTAAGTCACCATTCCTTTTTTTTCATAGGCCTTGTCTGCTCTAGCATTGCATGCCCATTGCAGTTCCTTTTCTATAGAAACATTCCAAAAATTCAACAATGTTTTGGTGACATAACTGATACAGTTTTCGTTTTCATTAGTCAAGAGACTCCAAACTCCATACAATTCGACCTGTCTGTCAAAAAAGTGAATAGTTGTCACAGTGGGTAATAAACAGTTCTTGATGGCTACATAATATCGTTCTAGAAATTAAGTACAACGTATGGATACTGGAAGAAACGTCTGTTCTACCCAATAAAGTATTCAGCTGTTTCAAAGAATTTAATCTTAGCTGACTTAAAAAAAAATAAAAAGTTTAGACCCCCTTCAATCACTAACTCCAGAAAAAGAAATAAAGGCAACGTGGAAAATTCTTTGAAGAATTTTATATTTACATGAAAGAAAAGCAAACCTATACACTTTCTATATAAAAATGCAGCTTTGAACCAAAAATGTAACGTTCTTTGGTGGTTGCTGGGATATTCATTTCAAGCAATGTGAATTCGTAAAGATTTTGAACTGAATGAACAGCTATTTCTTTTCCCCTAAATGCCCTTGCGATGCATGGCTGTACACGTAAGGCACCCTAATACATATCCTGTCTTAGGGGAATATAACTCTGAAGTACAATAGCAATTTGGAGGTTGGTGGAGATAAGAAACGACCGGAGTCTCGGGGAAATTCGCTTAATCTGCGATATAGATTTTGTCCTGGAGGAAAGGAACTTGGCAGGATGTCCTCTCATTAAGTGAAATGATCAGATTACGGATATCCCATTGTCATTCGGGAGAGAGAGAGAGAGAGAGAGAGAGAGAGAGAGAGAGAGATTTCGTCAGCTGACATCGCAACTTACGTGGTCATAAAATATGTACATGAAAGATGAAACTAGAACTAGTAATGGTCAATAAATAACGTGGTAAGTAAAAGATCCTGTTGTCATGGGAAGACCAGCTTGGTCAACAAATTTGAAAATGTTGCACAAAAATTTTTAAATAGTATCCTATCTGAAAACTCACGAAGGCTGGGAATTACCAGTCTCTTCCTGGAACTACTGGAGGAAACATGCTCTTAATTCCCCAGGACTAAGTTACTCGGACAGCATCGGTCATATATTGATAAAAAAGAAATCAAATATTGGGCAGTGTCTGGTGAAGGCCAGCCAATGAAATTCCTGTTTTACAGCGGACAAAGAGCACTTTCCAATCTCCTCACTAACTACTGCACACCCTTAATAAACCTATGATGATTTCCAGGATTTTCAAACTGTCTGCCAAGAGAGAGCTCTCACAATACTCCTTTTATTCCCTTCTCAGAATGATGTTTATTGCATGTTTTTCACCATGCCTAACTCACTTGTGTCCTGGTACCCAGCTATAATTAATTTCCTTCCTGCAGTGAATTTACAAAAGTAACTAACCCAACTATGACTATAAGACTACTTAGAACGGCAAGTTTTTTACTACGGCTAATAATCATGGAAAGCTAACACCTGCATCGAATTGGGAACCATAGCGTAGTGGTCACCAGCCCTTTTATATTCCTTTGTACGAGATTAAATATATTATATAACTTCTGTAGCCGCATTTAATTCTATCGAAAACATATTAATCAACACATATTTCCAGTTTTTATCTAGAATATAATTTGATATAAAAAAAAGAAAGTAAAAAAAAAAACACTTAGAAGGCACTTGTAAGACCGATTTTGCCCAAATTTCAGTGTTTAGAGTTAAACTACTTACTGACAACAGAAGGAAAGTGTTCAGTTTTGGATCAGCCAATTTCAGCCTTGCACTATTCTGAATCAGGTTCATGGCTGAAACGTTTGTTCACATCTGTACGTAGTTGTGTAGTGACAGATATAACTCTGGGCGAAAATTCACAGTTTTGGAAAATTCCAACAGGTAATTATCGCCAGAAATTCATTTAAGGCCAAGGGCAGTTCACCTAGTTTCCTGTTAAATAGTGACTTTTTTTTTTTTATTGAACCAACTCAATCTGTATGCTACAAGGTATCTTAATGATTATTTTTTTTTTTTTTTTTTTGCA
>NC_089799.1:33999613-34029613 GCF_040412425.1 Macrobrachium rosenbergii | reverse complement strand
AGAAATCTTTCCACAAAGGCTTGTATTCAAAGCCTTAGAATAACAAACGGTGCCATTGAGGAGAGGCTTAGAAGGGGAAAAAAATCCCAGATCACTGGGTTTTCCTTGATAAGATACTCAAACCTAAAGTAAAAGAAAAAGACTAGAGCTTGTATTAGTGCAAGCACAGTGATGGGTTACGATAGATGCATTTAGAAATTTAACAGAGGTGCTGCAAAATCCAATAACTACACAAAATTTAACACAGCATTAAAATAAAAAAAGTAAAGTAGATTGGGGAAATGCAAAAGTACAAAATTATTACTTTAAAATTTAGAAAGACCATGTACAAAAACAACAGAGTTGATAACAGCAAAAATCTGTGTATAGCGTAAATTAAGACCTCTGATGCTGTAAGGTTCCCAAAGTTATCCTTGATAATTATTCCACAGAAGCATCCAGATGATTACTATTTCCCTGTGTCTAACTATTTTTTGCATACGGGCATCAATCGAAAGTAATGGATGTAAATATGGGATTAAAATTTCATGTCGATTAAGAAATAAATGTCAAAAAATATGTAATCATTAATGTGGTTCTTACAGCTAAACATCCGTTTGTGGCAAATTAATATTATTATTGTTTAGAACCCTATGTATAAGGAACAAGCCCACAGGGACCATTGACTTGAAATTCAAGTTTCCAGAGAATATGGTGTTCATTAGGAAGAAGTAAGAGGAGGTAAAGGGAGATATACAAAAGGAAGAAGTCCCACTTATTAAAAAAGAATAAATAAATTAACAAATTAATAAACAGAATAAAAATGTATTAAAATGCAAGGAGAATGGTATTAGGGTTGTAATGCATTGCATCTTCGCTTGAACTTCTGAAGAAGTTCCAATTCCACGACATCCTCCGGGAGACTGTTCCACAGTCCAACGGCGTGAGGAATAAAGGACCTCTGGAACTGAGAAGTCCGACAGCGAGGCAATTCAGTATCACCAGTCAAATTTAAGTCAAGCAGGATGATGACGATATGCGATGTTCTGCAAGATAGAAGCTTCTCACTGTAATGATAGCGTGTCAGAAAAACACCTTAAACCCTGATTAATGCTGAGTGGTGACCTCAGGGGCTGAGAGATGCCTGTGCGAGACATATGTGTGCACGGAATGTTGAAATCAGCAATGATTTTGACCTTATCGACTAACATTTACCCTTCAACAAACTTCTGAAGCCCTGCTCCACATTCTAGCACCCACGAGCTGCGAAAGGTCTGCGAAGCTCAACAAAGGCAAAACAAATAAAAGCGAGGAAAAGGGAAAGGTGGAAATGTCTTTCATTTTCCACATCCTCAGTCCAAGAAAGCAAGACAACGACAACAACAACGATGAACTGAAGAACATAAACAAACCACCCATTAATGATTAATACAACTACAAATTCCTAGCTTGAAGACTTAGGTTCTATTAACCGCTAGTCTTAGAGAACGTCACGAAAAACCACCAGGCACCAAGTAAACCTAGTTTAATTAGATGTCTCACACCACTCCAAAACAATCATAGATCGGTGCTACACATGAAGCAGCAGATAAATGACCGAGATTTACAACTGCGGGAAGATTTACGAATTCTAAATCTCAAGGTGCAACGACAGTCGGACGAACATATCTCATGCTGACGCAAGGAAAACTAACTCAAATGACTTGATATATCAAGCAAGCAAAAAATGCCAAATGGCGATAAAATCAATAAGGGAAAGGAAAAATTAACATGAATTGCAAATTGCTATACGTAACTTCGTATAACGAACTTACTATAAAATGAAAATATTTCTGTATTAAAAATGAAAATTGTATATCACATCTAATATTACAACTACGAAGTTATAAAAATATGAATAAAAAAGTGAAGAAATCATAAGCATTTCATTAATGACAGGCAAGGTGGAGCAGTTGTAATGGTCTGCTTCCAGTAACAAACCAAATATACCGAACTGCTAAAATTTAATGGTGTATACCAAGAAAGAGTTACAATGAGAATAACCCATCTTTTAATGAAATTCATTTACATGACGTATTTTGAGTACACAACTGTGTAGAGAAAGAGAGAGGGAATACACAGTTCATTCGAAAACTGGGCACTAAAAGACTATTGTACAAAGCTAACTATCTGCACAAAGAAGAAATTGTGATGCCAAGGTATGAAGTACAAGGGAATAAAATCATTAAAGCAAATTACGGGTTCATCAGAGGGAGAAGGGATCGCAGAAGATAGAGAAATGGAAAAATTAGATGAATGATTATTTCACATGATTTTTTTATATTAATCTGTTTTAAAAAATATATGAGGGTTACAGTGCCTCTTGCTTTACGATCAATTTTACTCTTTCGAAGGCACATTCAGCTTTCTGATCGATGGGGGACGCTAAGTGGGAGTGGCTGACTCCCGTCACAGACCTGCTCTGCGGCTTTCCAGAAAAGTGTTTTAATAGGAATGAAGTACATCAAGGGCCGCAAGTATATGCCTCGATAAATACAACGCCAGGTAATCTACCAATTCGGTATGGTCCCTTGAGAAGGTCTTTCAAGATTACCTGAAGGTGACGACGAACACTAGCATTTTAGTAGACATTTACCTCATGTTCCCACGTCTTAATGTCTCTTCCTCGTAGATGCCAAGTCTCCATTGTACAGGCAATTAAAAAAGTTTCAGCAACACTTTTCAAGTGAGTGTAGCTCTGGTGAGGATCAAAATTTTCGTTGTAGTCAGACCAATCTGTAATCTGGTCTGAGGGTAAGGCCATATTGGTAGACTACCCAAATAGCAGTCTACCAGGCATAGTTTGGTTTTCTGAAATGATTTTCCCTAACATGTGAAAAGATCGATGATTTTCCGTTTCAGCATTTTGAAATTTGTCCATAGAAGGGAAACTACTTTCAGACTGTGATGGAGTTCCAATGTGCCGAATGGTTTCAAGAATTTATCAACATAAAAGCAATCCATTAGCGAGTTACTGAAAGTTTTCTAGTGCCATGTAGGAAACTCTGGATCATGTGAGGGTCACGCACCCTCATTCTTTGACTGATTTTGCAGAAACGCATAAGAAAATGGTTGTCATGAACAGGGTGATGGGGCATAGACTTAGCTCTTCCTTCGTTGCATCATGGTTGCTCAACTTTTGCACCAGGTCTCTGTATTATTTGAGGGAGATTTCGATGGCTGTATATTGACATGCTGTGACGATGTTGATATTAGTGGCATTCAGTAAGACCTTCATGCACAGAAAAGTAAGGTGTCGGGCTCCATAATCACGACATTGAAACTGCTCTTCCTCGCGTGAGGCATCAGAAACGTTGATCACATGAAGAAATCATTCCATATTTCACTATTTTTGTCAGGAACTAAAACCAAAAGAGTTTCATGGGCAGACTAGGGCATAGGCTGGAGGCTACCATCCAAGTCCATAATTGTAGAACTTCAACAAATATGTGGCTAGAGTGAAAAGAGTAAATTGAGCAAGGCCACAAGTGCTCTGGCGAAGCTGAAGGACGTGGCTATGCAACAGGCATCAGATACATCCAGCAATGTGAGTACCACAGCACTAAGTCAAAATCTCTTCTTCGATGAGAGGATCATTCAAAGGTCCGTGAAAGAGATGATGTCGTGACTATACTGAAGTTTACGAATTTGCATGGCTCTTTGAAGGTCCCCACACTTGAAAGGACCCAGCTGGTCCGCTGGTATAGTGGTTAGTGTCGTGGAAAGCCACTCAGATGTCGCGGGATCGCGTCTTCCCCAGGGCGATGAAAAACCGCTGGCTCTGTATCATGATCAGTTACTGCTGCAGTGTGGGGTCTGCAGTGGGAGGTTGAAACCAACATTCTTTGGAAGTTTGAATTTCAAGTCAGTGGCCCCTGTGTGCTTGTTCCATGTGAATAGGTTTCATCTACTGAAATAATAATAATAATAATAGTAATGAACTTGATATCATCAAGGGCAATCATGATCTTAAGATTAGCTTACTGCAAGAGATATGCATATAATGGTGGGCTTTTGTCATGCTTCTGGTACCCTACATAACGAATTCATTTGAGGCATCAGAAACACAATCAAGCCCAATTTATTCTTTCCATTTTGGCGACAATTTCGTTGAAGGCTTCCAGTTCTGGACTTGGACAGAAGGCTTCTGCCGGACTTTGAATTGGCACTGCGCTCACGAGCTGCTTGGAGTGACACTTAACGAATACTTCCGCTACTTGGGTTCAGCCTTAAAATTCTTTGACAACTGTTGAAGTTCTTCAAATGCTTGCTTATACAAGATTTTTCTCTAAGGGATGAATGTGCAGTTTTGGTAACTGATATGGGAACTGATTTTTTAATGCATTTAGGTGACTGAGTATGTTTCTTGACATGTTTCTTCAGTAGCATAGCTAAATGTTAGCAAAGAAGCATTCACCATGCATCCCTGTGAGACACTAATGAATAATAAAGTGAAAGAGAGGAAGAGGTACATACTTCCCAACGCGGTAATCGAGAGAGAGAGAGAGAGACGGGGTGTGTTGGGAGAAATGGAAAAAAGATTCCCAGTACTGAAATATAGGTGCAGTACGAGAAGGGTAATGGAGCTGTCGATAGCTGACAGGCTGAACAAAAACAACGGTTACTTGCTGAATCAGACTGTGCGAGTTTGACCGTTGGCAGGTTCTCAACTTAGTGTATGTAAATTACAACAAAATCGATGAGGACGAAATTTAAAATCGAAATTCAAACAAAAACATGCTCCTAAATAATGTGTTTGTCAAATATCCCATTCATGGCGTGAATCATTTGAATCAAAGTATATGTGCACTTATGGCTAATTATACAAAATCTATGAAAGGAAGATTAAAATAACAAGGTACACATGATTACTAGTGCTGAGAAAAGAGCCTTGGCAGAAATCAAATAACTCAGGGAAGAAGTTTTTGCACAACCAAAAGATGACAAATCCAGAAATTTGATATACAAAAATTCTAGAAAATACCAACAGAAACCAGTTTCACTTCACACAAAACTCAGTACCTGCAGCAATTTACAACGTGGCAAAATTTCATGAAATTGGCAAACATACTTACTGTCTGAGATTTTGAAAACGTTGCTCAGTGGATGGAAGTTTCCCCAAACCTATCAGTTGTCAATTACGTAAATAATGCTAATGTGCTTTGCTAAAAGAAATGCTATGAAAATTTGCAGCAGCATAACGAAATGAATGCTTATTATTATTATTATTATTATTATTATTATTATTATTATTATTATTATTATTATTATTATTATTATTATTATTATTATTCAGTAGGTGAAACCTATTCGTATGGAACAAGCCCACATGGACCATTGACTTGAAATTCAAGCTCCCAAAGAATATGGTGCTCATTAGGAATAAGTAAGAGGAAGTAAATTCATTAATAAATAGGTAAATAGATAAAAATGTATTAAAATACAAGAAGAATAGTATTAGGGTAGTAATGCATAGCATTTTCACTTAAACTTCTGAAGTTCCTATTGCACGACATCCTCTGGGAAGCTGTTCCACTGTCCAACGGTGTGAAGAATAATGGACCTCTGGAACTGAGAAGTTCGACAGCAAGGCCCATTTATTGCACATTGGTGCTGCTGTTCAGAGAATCTGGTTGCTCTCGGCAGATAAAGGGGATCAGGGATCAATTGTGAATGTGAAAGATCTCTATTAAAATACAACTTATCAAAAATTGCAATTGATTGAAGCACCATAACCTTATTTTAAGAGGATTTCGTGTGTGGACTCTCAGATCAATCAAGTAAGATACAAATCATGAAATTAACGCCAAGACACTTAAAAATATGAAATTTCAAGAATATCATTGTACAGTACAAATATCTAAAAGCTAGGAAAAACTGCCTACTAATGGCCTAACTTCTAGTGAAATGATAGCTTGCACCAAAGACACCTTTGTCCTATCGCTGCTAAACGACTCGCATTCAAGTATTTCCTAAAATTTAAATAAAACAAATATTCTTAGGAGTTTCTTATTTGAAATTCTATATAATTTCCTACTTGACTTTTAGTCACCATAAAATATATGTACAAAAGAAGGACTAGTTCAACACATTCACAATTTCTGAAGACAACTCCTGGACCTCAAAGGTTGTGTTAGGCATCTGACAGTCAAAATCCAGGGCCAGGATGCTACTTTACACCATAGCAATGCCCTCTCAACTAAAGTGCATAGCGAAGGTTGGAGGATAATTCCCTATAGAGGGAGAGCAAAGCTGTAGAGAACCCAGTTCACAACGGGGAAAACAAATCACTGACAACTTTCAACCCCCAAAGGGAGAATTCCAGTAATTCCAATGTTTCAATATTGAAATTTTGTTGTTAATAACCGGTTGGTAACAACAACCAAATTAACAATCATTTTAAAAATGATTAAAATTAAATTTTAAAATTTATTTCTTAATCAATATTTCTAATGCTAGGACGATATTCAATGTACCAAGCAACACAGGGAATATTGGTATTATTGAGATATCGTCCTAGCATTAGATGAATATGCATAAACTACAGAATTACAATTTTGTATTGATTAAGAAATAAATTTTAAAATTTATTTCTTAATCATTTTTAAAATGATTGTTAATTTGGTTGTTGCTACCAACCGGTTATCGGCAACAAATCAGTGGCTCCACTATCTCGACCCAGTGGATGTACAGGATGATGATGGCATCCATATTTCCCAGATAATATCTGAGTCTGTCTGTTTATAATGACACACATGCAAGTGGTGTGAAGGTTAATCCCATTAGTGCCTTAGGAATAAACCTCAAAGTTAAATTAACACTCGGTTGGTGTCTTCAAGTTGAAGGTTTTATCCAGAGTCTAGTAACCGCTGCAAGTGAAGTACCCACAAGGCAAACTTGAAAAGAGGAGAATTTTCCAAAGGGAAAAAAGACAATTATAACCTGGTCTGTTCCACCAAATAACTCTGTCGTCCTGTGTAGCTTGAGGCCTCCCTTCCATATATTTAACATCATTCACCTCTCGGCGACAGTGTTCCTTATGTAACATTTCTGTGCAATAAGCACACACGTGCAGAGTTGAAACCACATCGTTAGAATGCCTGAGAATCAACTTCCAAGTAATTTCTGTACTGAGTTTTTTTTTTTGGGAGGGGGGGATCAGGATGCTGTGAGTAGGAAACAAAAATTACAAAGTTTCTCCATTGATTCATTAAGAATTGTAAAAGTCCACATACCTGACTTAAGGCACCGGTGGAGAGATTTATAGCCCAACATATATCACCGGGATTTCCACGATTTACAAACAGAAGTGCCCGGCACTACAATATGTCAACGCCCCAGTTGTGTGAGTCCCTTTGGCTCAAGGAATGGGATTCTTTGACCTATTTGTTAAAGGCGTTGTCTCACAAAGAGAATTAATCAAATTTTGATTAAACAATGCTTAACTTGATTAATTCTTTGGAATGAGTTTGGGTCATCATCATGCTGGTGAACTACCTTAAGTCTCTGTGTAGATAGGTGAGAAATATAAGCAAGACAATTTTTTTAATCGCTGCAGCGAAATTAACGTGACTCGCCCCATTCTATTTTTTCATTTTCCTTTCGCATATCCTTTTTCAACTTTTATCAGTTTCACTCTTATTCCCTTAACAAGGACTACATATTCGCCTGTTTATTCCCTTAACAACAACTACACATTCGCCTGTTTATCGCGTTTGGCCTATATGAGTGTCCACCAGTCCCTCACTCAATCCATGGACACCTTTGTTAAAACCTCAAGAAGATATCCTTAAGCAGAATTCTCCACATCTTAGCACTTTATCTTCCTCAAAAAATTATTATTGATGCCTCTGGCTGGCCACACTCCGGTTTTACCTCCATCAAGCAAAAAATCAGGCGCAAGGTGTGACCGAGGCGTGAAATTATCAAAATTCCATTGCCACGCCGGTTCGCAAATCAGGTTCTGTCTGGGTTAACAAGGCCTAAACACCAAGGTCCCCCTTCCGGGATCCCCCGTCACCCTGTGAAATTCATCGGTGGATGACCAAATATGACTTATACAAGCAGAGGTCCCTCGTCTTCACCAAGAAAGACAAATGATATTATTGAAACTCCAGAGATTTTTTCCATTTTCCTTTTGTATATCTTACGGAAGTTAATAAAAACAAATACTACCTCTCAGCAGAAGCTACGCCCCTTCCCTGTCTCTCACCATATTCCCCGTTTGTTGTTTGCGTTTATCCATATAAAAGTATGTGAATTTTTTGTCGACAAAATGTGACTTTCTTAGCTTTGTTTAAAAGTACAGTAAATTTATTGTTTCTTATCCAGAGATAAAGCTGATTTATTAATGGTTTTTTGTCAAGATAAATCTCTTGAGATTCATGGTAATTAATCTTATGAGAAAAATTAGCTGCATCGAGTCTCCAGGAGGAGGAATGAGCCCGGGTTAGAGTGTCAGTTAAACCTAGTGACTATTTCACATTTGCTTGTTCCTTTGAAACTGTGAAAAGCTATTATGTTGCCAGATACAGCGCATGGGCTGTTAATTTGTAAAAATAGACGCGGTTAATATAATCCTTGTCTGAAGTTAGATTTTCCTTGACTTAATATCTGATTTGCTTGGTGGTGGCATTTTCACTATATTGACTGACTGAATGGCTTTTCTTATTGTTCTAAATACATTTAAATCTCATTATTTACAACGGTGAATGATTTTAGTTAAATGAGCTTTTCTAGAAAGTCAAGTTTTTTTGTTAGGCCACTTAGAATATTTTGTAATTAGCTCCTGTAAATATATTCAACTTTATATTACTGTTAAGTTTAAAATCGTGACGTCATTCACCAGCTTTTCTTTGTTTTTATCTAAGGTAACGACGATGAAAGAATGGGAGAAAGTCTTAAGTTAATGGGAGTTATCTGGTATATCAATATTAACTGTAAAAGAATAAAAGAAGTAAAAAGTGGATATAAATTACCCGGTATTGCAAAACTAATGGTAAAAACTAATGAAGAGAAATATCCTTTTACCTGCCTTTGAAATATTTCGAGCGAAAGCAACACAAGAAAGTAGAAGAAGAATCGATGTTATCTGACGTCACAACGTGAATGGCGAAAGAAAGAAAAGAAAAAAAATCCCGATTTTTCTTCTTCTCCTTGTTTTCCTTTTCGCTCTCTGGAGATGCCGGAATTGTTTTTGCCTTTGGCCCTGGAATAAGCGCGATTACATTTCCATTGGAAGTTTCCCTTCGGGTGCAATTAGAATTTCGTTCTGCAAATATCAGCCAATCATCTTTGCAATAATCAATATGCAAATTGGTAATCATTATCCGAAATCATATTAGCTCTCAAGATAATGCACTGTTCCGAGATAATTTTGTTGTGCTTTTTTTTTTTTTTTCCTTTTGTTTCTCGTTATTTCGGGGATGGTGAGGGGCGAGGACTTCGTGGTATAAGATTGTGTTGCTATAACTGGAAAGGTATAGTTTCTATAACCTCGCACTCTAATCGTATGCCAGATTTCTTGACTTGGATTCCTGATGCATTTTCGAGGAGACTTGGAACAGGATTGTGATTGATCTTCTTGAATCAGATATATATATATATATATATATATATATATATATATATATATATATATATATATATATATATATATATATATATATATATATATATATAGAGAGAGAGAGAGAGAGAGAGAGAGAGAGAGAGAGAGAGAGAGAGAGAGAGAGAGAGAGAGTCATTGTCTAATGTCAGTTACATTAAATTTCAAATTAAATCAAGGACATGTACGGGTTATATACTTAGAGTATACACTTTATTCCCTTTACCAGCATATTGATCATTGTCTTACAATGAAAGAAATGGAGAAATTCCTTAACAGACTTGACCCAATGACAGTACCATGTTATAGCTCACGTGGTATAAGATTTTTGTCCTCCTTTACAGATGGACGGACAGACAGACAGACAGTGACTTCAACCCTTATAATCTTTTTAAATTTGGAAAGCAACGATTTTCTCGCAAGAAAACCACATTCTGTCAATCTCGGTTCTAATGTAATGGAAAGAAAAATCCTCCTCCTCTAAATTAGCGGTGATTTTGATCTTTGACGTAAGAACTCCAGTTTAAAAGCCACACTCTTTATTGTAAGTGTTGGCGTGTTTTAATGAATTAATGGAATATTGTTAGTATCCCGCTATAAATAAAATCAAATCTATTTAAAGAGGGATTATGATTTAATCTCGACGTCGTCGGTCAACTTTGCATCGTTACACCAGTTTATTCATTCATCAGACCATTCAATTTTAACACTGTATTATTCAGTGTCAAGAAAACAACGTTTACTGTCTCATGAAATTAACAGTTAATTAAAAAAAAAGCACCATCAGAAATTTTCAGCAAATTAAAGCAAATGAAAATCTAGAGTAAAAGAAACAGGAGATTGCCCTCGCTTAAGAAGCTGAATTCGTTTTCGGCAAAGTAAAATTCCTCAGTATCCCTAATGGACCACTAACTCGTATGGGCATCTGGGGAAAAATGAAGAACGCGCGCGCACGAGAGAGAGAGAGAGAGAGAGAGAGAGAGAGAGAGAGAGAGAGAGAGAGAGAGAGAGTCTGATTCCCCTGCTGCGTTCAAGTAATAGATAAGACACACGTAAATACAAATTACGCATTATTAACGCAAAATCACAGTGCTAAATAACGCCAAATGTGTGTTGAAAACAATACTTTATTATTAGGAATTCTCTAGCAATTTAGAACTAAATCTAATAGAAAGAGAAAGTGACATAAACGTTTCAAAAAAAAAAAATAGCCTGGTAAGTTTGTAGAAGAAATAGAAAAAGAAAGCATAAGTGAAGTAATCAGTAAAAAGGAAAAGGAAGCCCCAACCTCCATTCTCGTTAGCAGCAGCCTGTACAACAGGACTCTACAACCCGGAACAGATGAGGGTAGAGGTTGTACAGTAAGGACACGGAACGAAAACATGCGACTCGTCCAATCTGTTTTGATGGAGCTCTGGGGGCATGTTGAATGGGACTCTATGGTACAGCATCTTGGAGCCTCTTCTTTTCCTTCCAAATTAGCGGAGAAAAGATTCGACTATGAAGACAAAGGGGGAATGAAAATATGGCAGCTGTGCGCTGAACATAAGCTTAGTCTTAAAAGAAGTTTTGAAAATAAAAAGATTTAAAGACACCAGGGAATGGTGGAATTGCTGACTGGTTAATACGTATTTTGGGGACGCAATGGTGGGGGGAGAGAGAGAGAGAGAGAGAGAGAGAGAGAGAGAGAGAGAGAGAGAACGCTCAAGAAAAGATATTGCAGTGGATGGAATTAGGTCTACCTTATATATTGTTATTGAAGTATAAGTGTATCTTTCTTTATCTATATCTGTATATATACTGTATGTATGTATGTATATGTATATATATATATATGTGTGTATATGTATTGCTTGCAAGTACTGGAGAGAATACGTACAAGCTTGAGATAAATAGTTTAATTCTTATAAGGGAGTTCTCCTCACTGTTGATGAGCCTCCTGTGTCATTATATAAACTGGCTAATGTTAGGGAAGTTTTTTTGCATGGCCCCTCATCCTTGACTTAGCACTTAATGGATGAATTTGGCAAGGACTATTTCCCTTGTTTACTTTCTGAAGCTTCCAATAAGATATATATATATATATATATATATATATATATATATATATATATATATATATATATATATATATATATATATATATATATATATATATATATATATATATAAGAATCCTTCTTCTCTTACAATTCTTTTTTGCTGCCTTCTTTGCTCAATGTGTTTGGTGACTCACCTCCTCTTTCAACCTACAATCATCCTCTACAGTCTACACTTATCCCAACTGGTTCGAGTCTTCCATCATCCATATCATCATTTATTTGTTCAGCTTCCTGGTTTCCACTTATCCTCATATCTCATAGCCTTACTCAAGCTCAAATCTACTTCTGCTTTCTCCTCTTACCAAAACTTTCAAACTCTTTCTCTGGTTTCCGTACTTTCTCCTCAACAACCACAATCAGCACTTTATTATCTCCAAACGTAGAACGCTTACCTCCCACTCACAACCGGTTTTGTTATACCACGCAACACTGTCCTCAAAGGTATCAAATAAGTACAAAGACAACACACAGCACATAGCTTTTAATGCCTTACTAATCATTACACACTTAAGCCTGCCAACCAACTGACTAAAAGAGTTCCTCGTTGGGAGGGTGGGTTCCGTTCTCAGCTAGCACTCTGCTGGCCGCGAGTTCGAATCTCCGACCGGCCAATGAAGAATAGGAGAAATTTATTTCTGGTGATAGGAATTCATTTCTCGCTGTACTGTTGTTCGGATTCCACAATAAGCTGTAGGTCCCGTTGCTAGGTAACCAATTGGTTCTTAGCCACGTAAAATAAATCTAATCCTTCGGGCTCAGCCTTAGGTGAGCTGTTAATCAGCTTAGCGGTCTGGTTAAACTAAGGTATACTTACTTTCTTAACTGACTAAAAGGCCTATAAACCCTTTGATTGCAGTATATATTTCTGTAATTTAGTTCTCAATCACGAAAACGAGGCATCCCGAGACTGTTAGTGCCTTAGGGTTTACAACTGTTGTACACTTACTAATTTCCTTATCTACAAATGTTCCTGACAATGAAGCAATCAAAATAATACTTAGCGAAGTCTACCATATTAAAAAATTACCAAGGAACGGTCCTGAAGACATGCTAGGTGAATTATTAATAGTATTTGCAAGGGAGGCACAATTCGGTTGCCCTGATGAACGTTTGTCATCATAGCGCCATTGATGTCTTTTATAAGCTTCTTTTTTCTAATTTTTACGCATGGCAAAGCTGAGAGGAAAGTCTCAGAAAAAGGATCGCTAAGAATAACCACTCCAGTCTGAAATATACTGTCGTGATATTGATGATATATTCGAGTTCACTGAAGCAACACATATTCAGGTTGCGTCATGACTAATGCTTCGGGCCAGCCCTAAGAGAGCTGTTAAACAGCTCAGTGGTCTGGTAAAACCAAGGTATGCTTTTTTGCGTCATGTCTTTGTCTGGGCTAGTCAAAGAACCATTCAAGAAGACAGTATTCTAAGAAAAAATAAGGGGTTATGTGTACCAATCCTGACTGGGAAGTATCCATAAGGTATAAATGCCAGCGAACTTAATCATGTCATTCAGTCAGTCCATAATGTATAAAAGTGTAATTGTCAGTGATAATGGGATTAAGTGGCTGGTCAGGGTATGTAAGGTATGTCTGGAGAAGGAAAATGTTCCATAGGAATGGGTAAGAGGAATAAATTTTCCATGTTGGAAAGTAAAGATGATGTAGGTGACAATTAGTTATCATAAGTATGATAAGATTGTATTTGAGAAAGTAAGAAAGATAACGGAAGGACCGGTGGTTAATAATAAATTTATTTTTGATAGTTGTGTCAGAAGTCTGAGAGCCAAAGGAGAAAGTTGTATGTGATATACAGGGGCCAAGTAAGCTTGTTACAGACCTAAAAGAGATTCAGTGTAGAGAATACTGATTACGCACGGTGTACAAGCTGTGTTGATTGTTTAATAAGTTTATGTGACGGCACTAGAATATGAAGGTGGGAGATATTGGTTTGGCGTAAAAGTAATCGGTGAAAATTATATCAAATGTTTCATAGCAATTTTAAATCTTTTTGGAAGAAATTATGTGAGAAATCAGAGAAAGTACAGAAGATACAGGCAGTGTTATAGGACGGGAAAATATGTCGCGAATTATGTAGGATGTTACTGATACTTGCAGATGATAGTGTGATCACTAGGAATAGCGACTGAACTGCAGTGTTGTAAGGGTTTGAAATTGTCTTAAAGATGAGAAAATTGAAAGGGAAAGTGAGCAAGGGTATGGCTGTTAGAGCTAATGGAAGCTATGGGAATTGAACAATGAAGGTTTGTATGGGTAATGGAGGAAAAGAAGTTAATCCTTTCAATTGTATGATAGTAAATGGGACGGATAAAGACATGATGAAAAAAAAAAAAGACGACTTATACTAGCGTCAAAACAAAGAAGGTAGTGGGTGCCAAATATTTTGAGAAGCAGAAAGAGTCTATGAAAGCAAAAGGTGAAATATATGAATGAAAAAAGTTTGAAAACTGTCCAGATGAATTGCTTGCTCATTACTTGTGTAGTCACAAGGGGTGGAAAGGTCTGAAATGTTGAGCAAAACCAGAGGTAAAAAAAGTTAAAAGGTATTAGTGAAAATGTGATTTAGAACCTTTTGAGGTGGTTTGGTCGGGTGGAGAGAGATGGGAGACGACATACTGGTGGAAAAATGTATATAATTCAGTAGTGAATGGAAGAGGGAAAAGAGGAAGACCCAGAAAGGGCTCGGTAGACAAAGAATAGGTTCAATAATCAGCAAGTGAGATAATACCTGCAATATGTAAGTGAGCAGCACCGCTTGTATGGGGTTCAACAGTATGCACATATTAACCATTATTAAGCTGCAATTATCTTTTAATATCGAATTCACTATTCCTAGGGTATAACTTTCACCCGAAATTAATAATAATTGATGAGTGCTTCTGTGCTGGCCAAGATTCGAACCATGGCCTTTAGTTCAGAAACATCGTAGGCAGTGACTTTGACCACCCGGCTATCGAGGGAGATATAATATGATATCGATTTTGTTGTACACATTCCTGTCGAATTCAGGTTTTGTACTTAAAAACGATCTCAACCTATCTCCACTATGATAGCCAAGTAGTAAAGTAGTAAGTCTGCAACACTTGGCTAATTGTGAATTGTTGTCCCTCATACACGAGTGACTTACAGTTCTCTTGGGATAAAAGTTATTCCGAAAGTACATTGAATTCAAAATTAAGCAACATATAAAAGTCACTCGTCTATAAGTATCAAATACACACACATACCGCTTACATCACTCACACACACACACACACCTGCAAACACAAACATACAATATACATATATATATATATATATATATATATATATATATATATATATATATATATATATATATATATATTAACTTTATCACATACACAATTGTTCTGCGCAATAGTAGAATTACTAAAGGACCTCATTCAAACTGGATGGTATCTAATGGAGTATTTGTTCAGAAAAAGTTACAAGCTTTCTTGGACAAACAGTCCACATTATCAAGTACCATTAGATACCATCCAGTTTGAATGAGGTTCTTTAGTACATATATATATATATATATATATATATATATATATATATATATATATATATATATATATATATACATACATATATATCTTGCCAAAAAATTCTTTTGGATTTAGGCAGGTGTTCTACAAAGGTTATCTCGGTCCATCTAAATCGTGTTTTTAAAGCATATTTGAGGGAAGAGAGGCTGAAAGAAGAGTGTGGAAACGGTGAAAACTTTAAAAACTAATTATATATCTTCCTTGAGAGTTTGGGGTAATAAATATTAACAATTTGGTAAGAAAAAGTTCGCCGACGTTAGCGCACAATTCAAGATGTCCACATCTGCGATGGCAGAGGCAGTGGCAATTAGTTCCAGAGCTAATCATATTTTCACAAACAGTTGGTCCACTGGTATAGTGGTTAGTGTCGTAGTATGCCACTCAGATGTCGCTGGTTCGCGTCTCCCCCAGAGTGATGAAAAATCACTGGCTCTATCATGATCAGTTACTGCTGCAGTGTGGGGCCTGGGATGGGAAGTTGAAACCAACATTCTTTGGAAACTTGAATTTCAAGCCAATGGCCCCTGTGTGGTTGTTCCATGTGAATAGGTTTCATCTGCTAAAATTATGATAATAATAATAATGATAATAATAATAATACTGGATTCTTTCACCACAATCTTGTTAATGAAACTCTGTTTTTCTGAATGCATTAGTAAGAAGATCAGCAATCATCTAGCATGTTCATAAAAATCAGAATGAAAGGGTAGCTTCAGGGTCAATATGGTTGCATTTCAGATCAATTTTTACCATAGCCATATAACTTTTGATGCCAACAGTGATTTTATTTGCCAATAATCTTGAAATGAGCAGATAAAGAGAGGCGGCATTTTCAGTGTCAAAAGGAAGTTACGGATAAGGGCATAAAGCTTTAGTCGAAAGCCAACCTTTTACAGTAAAGCGAAGCCACGTGACAGGGAGACGACAAAGACTGAACAAAGCCTGGACGCAACCCCACGCAGCGTCCAACTGAGAATTGTCGTCCATTAATGTTCCAAATCGAGAGATGGCTTCAGCAACTGCCCTAAGGTATATATTTCATTTGTCACGGCCAGTGAATCCCAAGTGCTTAATGCATACGCCATGAAATATAATTTCGAAATAAATTGCTCTGGAAATCTCATTTCTAAGAGATGCAAGGCGAAGGGTTATTATTTAAAAGATAACAATCCTTTTTTATGATGAGTGTAGGTTTTTTTTTATCTGCTTCGACGATATTTCATAGTAATAAGTTCAAGAATAGATTTCTAATCTGGGTGAGCGGTTTTCACATTGGTAGATACATTTCAAAATCACATTTCAAAATTTCCGTATAAGGTAAAGTCAGAAACTCGTAACCACAAATAATGGTAAAATGCCACTATCAAATAACACATAGCATTACCAATTGAAGGTTTTTGAAGTCTATCAAAATGAACGAGGATTATAAGTTCTCATATAAATTAAAAGTAAAATAAATACGAAAGGAGAAGTCTGTCACAGGAATAACGGAAACAGATGGCAATTAAACAAGAAACATTATTAAGGTACAGTATTTAATATAATTCCCCGTTTGTTGGAAGTCTATGATCATTATACTAATGCGAATAAACCTTCGAGTAATGATGTAAAAATAACAAAAGCAATTTCTTAAAAGTTACAAGAAATTTACAAAAGGTTCCATTACGAATTCTTCACAGACGTCGTAATGAGGTTCCATAAATCATTTCGAGAGCCTTCCGGAGAACGATCTTTATTGAACACAGCCATTTATTTCAGCCGTGAATAAAACAGATTTCGAGCGAAAAGTAATTTGGAGGCCACGTGAAGATAGATATGAAGTTTCCTCTGGAAAAACGAACCGCTGTTGCCACACGTCATACAATCATCTTTCACTAGCAACAATTTCCTGGGACAACTATTGTTGACATTGTTTACCGAGAATGACAGATACTGGAAAGAGATCAAAGAAGAGAAAACATGTCCTGAAAAATGCTCTTCATCGTTTGTTACTCTAGAATGCTCGAAATTTTTCGGGTCTCACATTTGCATACAGAGGACCTTACCTATTTGTATGTACGGATCCGGTAAAATTGCCCCGTCGACTCTATGCATATATTTCAGGACAAAAGAATATCACCGCTATAGATGGGAGTAATAGCTATGGTCAGTTCTAGGAAAATATATCTGGATTCGACAAATATATGTATACATGAGTTGTGAAGTACGTTAGTCCGATCTCGCTGGGACTTCTCGTGCTTCGGTTCGAATCCTGCCACGGAAGGTGAAGGCATCTCCACCCGTTTCCTACTTTAATTAAGGCTTGCAGCGATAAGTGCACCCAAAAAGTGCGAAGAGGCTGAGATGTTAAAATGTCATTATGGCAATCAAAATGCATGCACAAGTGGTTAATATATATATATATATATATATATATATATATATATATATATATATATATATAAATTTATATATATTATATATACATATTTATATGTGTGTATATACATGTATATAAATATATATATATATATATATATATATATATATATATATATATATATATATATATATATATATATATATATATATATATATATATATATATATATATATATATTATATAATCTATATATATATAATGCCTTCATTTTCACATACACAGATACATGCACGAATACTCGAGTATTTCATAAAAAAAAAGACAAATTTTGAGTCTAAAAGCAGTTAAACTGCTTCGTGTATGAACATACCCAGAGGCATAAATCATCAAAAGTCCATCAACACTGATTCACAATGAAAGCAAATAAAAACAGCGAGTGATAACTAGACCCGTAATTAATCGAAAGGGTCAAATTATGTAAAATTTATTCATAAATCCTTAATAAATCCTTTCAGCAATATCCCCACGTGACGTCCCTATTACAACACCGTCGCGATTACGAGATGTAATCGACTTATTATGCAGACGACCCAATAGGGCAGTGGCTGATGGGGCTGGAGAACGGGATGGGACGGGGGCTAACGGCCCCTACAAGTCCTATTTCCCTCCTTCACACGGCAACACGAGTTCGCTCCTCTCCCGGCTAAAGGGCTGCTCTGTATTCATAGCGCGCAAGATGGAGAAGGAGGCCGTAATTTCCAATCATTCGAAAATTTCTCGAAGAGACGAAAAACTTACCATTTTTCAGCCGGATATCGTTATATAAGAGTGGTATGACTTACACGCCTTGCTAGGTCAGCTCCGAGCTGTATACATAAACGAATAATATAAAACAAATAAATGTCGATATATTTGTTTTCCTACAACATCTGTTTTGATACAGGAAGGGCAAAAAGTATTCAGTAAAAGTTTGGTACTCGTTTAAGAGGATATGAAATTGTTGCAGCTTGGCATCGGTCTGTGACATGTCAACAAAAATAGGATGAATCAATATTATATACATATACATATATATATATATATATATATATATATATATATATATATATATATATATATATATATATATATATATATATATATATATATATATATATATATATATATATATATATATATATATATATATATATATATATATATATATATATACATATATATATACATATATAGAGTATATACAGTATATATATATAGTATATAGATATTATATAGATATTACATATATATACATATATATGTGTGTGTATAATTGTATAACAATGAGCTGTTTTCTCTAACAGAAAGTGATTCCAGAGAATCAGGGAAAAACCATAACACAATGCCGGTTACTGCATTCATAACTGAACTTGTGAATGGCAGGTGATCCCATTACAGAAAACTTCCTCAAAACTAACCGCTTCCTACACTTTTACAAGAGGCGCATCAGCACCACATCGACCTCTGCTACACGCCTGCTCCACTCATCACAATCTTGTGCACATTCCGGCACCTCCTGGGTAATAACCCCTCCTTTCCAATACTTCTTTCACCTCATTAATCATGTTTTTCTAGGTCGTCCTTCCTCTGTTGACGCTTCTGAGTTATACTCTTTTCGCCAACCTATCGTTCTCCACCCTCCTCACATGACTAGACCATCTCAAAACACTCTGATCCATCCTTTCACCAATAATAAACTTTTTATTACTTTTATATATCTCAATTATTTCTTACCCTCTAGTTCTTCTGGTGTCACGCACAGTACAAAACGGTTTATCTGAACAATTTGTATTTTTTTGCAGTCTACATCTTTACTGTACGTCAATAGATAAGAGGTGGTAAAATATCCTTGCCTGCTTTCCGAAGTCAATTTAAATCTTTTCTTCCCAGTCTTCTGAAAACACCCTACAACATTTGTTGCTCAACTTACTGTGACTAACCTCTCCTCTCATCCAGTGGCGTTCCTGAGGCGGGGGCGCGCGGAGGGGGGCCTGTTTGAAATCGCCCCCGGGCCCCAAAGTGAGGGGGCCCGCCCAAAATGCGAAATTTAAGAAATAAAATTTCTGAAATTTGCATTTACATGTGCCTATAAAATGATCCTACAATTGCTCATATTCTAAAAATTTTCTCCGGGGAGCTTACAGCGCTCCCCCCGCCGAACCCCCCAGCAGCTTTGGCTCGCTTCGCTCGGCTCCCACCCCATAAGAGGGGCCCCAAATGGGACTGCGCCCCCGGGCCCCAAAATGTTTAGGAACGCCCCTGCTCTCATCCTACCCTCTCTTATATGAGGGTAGGATGCTCATATGACTCGGCTGCTTTCATTCTTCAACCATCCACACTCCGTCCATTGCCCAGTCTTCCTTGGTCCTATTTTCTATCTTAACCTTACACTTGCTCACATTGATTCTCAACTTCCTCTGCGCACTTCCAAATTCACTGATATCTGTAGTTTTATTTTTACCTAAGCCCCTCAGTAGTAGAGCACCATTTGCATACATCATCTATTTAGCACTTCATCAACAATTCTTTTCTTTAACCTAGTTTTGCACTAACATTACTGTTCTTTCTCTGCTTTGTATATTCCTCCGCCCATGAACTTCGCAAACAACCGTGGAGACATCATATATCTGTCCTAGAAGCATTTTGGCAACAAGGCAATCACTCTCCCATTTACATATTCTAAAAAACACACATCAGTTTCATGACATTTCAGCCACCCACACCCTCTTTCTTGCCTTACTCATACTGATTCGCCCCTGCTAATACTCTTGTCATCTGTCATGTTTTATGAACGAAAATCTTATCGTACACCATCTCTGGTATTCAAAGTAATATTATTCCCCTTGCATACTCTCTGTCATCGCAGCCACTATTAATTTTGTACAATAATTATTCCTCCCGCCTATTCCTCCAGGAGCTTTCCTATAACAAGTCATACCTTACAAACACTGGTCAGCTACTTGATCACACACTCACCAGTATACTGCCACTTCCTCAAGCATTCTCGATCTTAAGTTAGCCGTTTCCACTCTTGTGTCTTTCAGCTTTACCTCTCTGACTTTCATTTTCAATAAATTTCCAAAATACAGTCGTTCAAATAAGGATTACATTCACTTCATGAAGATAGTCTCCATTTGCATTTCATATTTCCAAATCTCTCTCTCTCTCTCTCTCTCTCTCTCTCTCTCTCTCTCTCTCTCTCTCTCTCTCTCTCTCTCTCTCTCTCTATGAAAGTCAGAGAGGTAGAGCTGAAAGACACAAGAGTGGAAACGGCTAACTTAAGATAGAGAATGCTTGAGGAAGTGGCAGTATACTGGTGAGTGTGTGATCAAGTAGCTGACCAGTGTTTGTAAGGTATGACTTGGTATAGGACAGCTCCTGGAGGAATAGGTATCTATATATATATATATATATATATATATATATATATATATATATATATATATATATATATATATATATATATATATATATGCACAGGCCAGTTAGGGCATCTGGAACTCCAGAGATTTCGAAGGAAAAGGATGGGAAATAGCTATCGTAGCATCTTAAGTTCATTGGCCAAATTTTCGAGACTTTGTCTCATCATCAGGGCTGTGAAATATACAAAATTTACAAAATAAAAGCAGACTCAGTAAAATGACAATTACAAAAGTTAAAATCACAAAAACGCGAAATAATCTATATTAAAACAAGGTAAAAAATAAAAAGGTGACACAAAAAATAAAAAATAAAAAGCAAAGAGAATTCTAAGACTAGTACCTGTCTCTAAGAAGCCAAAAAACCTGAGTGACATTCTGCTTTTGTTTAAAATCTTTAACGTAGCTTGTTCGGGTTCAATAAGTTTCTTATGTGCTAGGTCATAATAAAATAATGTCGGGAAAAACATAAGAACTGGAAGATGTTATATGCCCTTTTCCTCTGTACCTTCAGGTAACTCACCCCTCAGGGGAAGGACCAGTTCAGCGCTGCCTTCAACCTGCGTTGTGCCGCCTATGACGCGCTGCTTATTAGGCGATGCTACCTCAGCACCAAGACATATTGCCGCCAGTTGATTGCATTCTTCAGCTTCCACTCAAGTGTAAGTGAAATATTTTATATTTTCCGTTAACAATGCCACTTCATTTTCGACCTAACAAACGGTGGTCAGCGAAAGACAAAATCATTGGTAAGTTGTGTCCATACATGTCGCTGCTGAACAAACAGACGATAGACAGGCATTTTAATATCAATATCAATTTAACAAAGTAAGGAATTTACAAAATCACGTAAAGTTGCGGCGGTGCCATTCTGATGTAAGATATAAGGACAGAATTCATATATGAAGACACTGAAGTTAACAGGATTAACAAGCATAACGTTAAAGCATACCCATCCCCCATCTGCAGTCACTCTCGGAATTAAAAATGAAAGAATGCAGTTCAAGAGACAGGTCTAACAAACGTGTGAACCTCCAAAAGTTACTGTTGACCAAGTATATTGCAAATATCTCCCATGTTCCCATGGTCTAATTACTAAATTGACAAGTGATACATATCATCATTTAACTAAATCAAAATAAGGCCAGCCAAGTTAATGAAAACTGTAGAGCCACTGAAGGTTTAAAAGTGGCTCATGAATATAAAATCTTAAAAAGTATATGAGGAAAAGAAAAAACTTTCGTTTTTCGTTTAATGATTACAGGAAAGACTGACGGAAGAATTCAGATTTTCTGGGAATCGAAACTTGTCTGGGACAGAGAAACAAAAAATTTGTTATGTTCATTAGATGGAGTATTTGCAGTTGTGTTACAATTTGGAAATGTTATACCATCATGGGCAAGAAACGAAAAGGAATGTATCTAATACATCTACTCTTGCTTAACTAATGGGATGGTACCAGTTGCCAAGCTAATTTGAACATTCTCCTTCTGACACCCCCCAAAAAAATGTTTCCCTAATGTAGAAATCAGGGATATCTGTTTCATTCATCACAAAATGTACTTTAGAATATATATGTATATATACAAATGGGTCTCATGGGTGCATTTAACAAGAGGCCTGACTTTACTTTATATGCCAAAAGGATTATGGGTTTTTCATTTGTCCTAAATTAGTAATGACGATTACGGGGATGCACTTTCATTAATTACCCTAGAAATTGGCCCTGTTATTAAACTGGTTCGAGTCAACTACATTGGCTGTCCAAATAATAAGCGCACTGGTACAAGACAATCAGTGTCGCAATGAAATGAGAAACGTACCAGCAAACTTTAATGGGGATGGGGGTGGAGAACAGAGCTGAACTGAAGTAGGAATGTTACACTCACACTTTTCGAACTTACCAAAGCTCTTAGATTAGCTTAAAAAATAGGTTGTAAATATTTTGAGAATCTTTAAGCTAGGAACCAACGTATGGTAATAGGGAAACAGCAATGAATTGGAGCTTGGGTGCAATAGCACATTTTTGTCTACTTAAATCTTTATGGGAATCTTTGGATACGTTTTTAATTTTCATTTTAATAAATCAGCAAATTTCCCAGGTGATGTCTGTTAAACCCCGAGTGGAAAAACATCTTGGAGGTAAATAGTTGGGTCCTGAAATAGCCCGTCCCTTAATTACACAAAAATATAAGTCGGTAACTTGCTTGGTAGTCTTGGATAAAAATGCAAGTTATTTTGCAGAACACTTTAATATACTTCAGTTAATTATGAAATGAGAAAGGCCATTGGCATGAAATTCTCTGGAGCCACAGCAACTTTGCAGGAGAGAGAAGACAAAATTAAATACAGATTTTATACAGACTTGATCTAGCTTTTCCTACGATGCTGAGAAGTTGTTGAGGATGTTGCCGCTTTGTAACTGACAGACGACATAGCATGACCATTTGGGTTTGTCAGTTTGAGGTGGAGTTTAAATGAATACTCGGATAGTGTAATGATTGCTGAGTAACACCAGTTGATGTGGAATAATTTGAATGAAGTTTATAAAAATGATTAGGGCATAAAGTTCATGTTTTGGAAAACTGCAGTTTGCATAGCATTGTTTATAATATGCTAATCTTAAGTTACATTTTGTTTCATTTCAACTTTTCAGTTGCACGAATATTTTCTTGATAATTTTTCCGCGAATTGTTACTGGAATCATATATCATTAATTCAGAATATACACAACTGCCTATGATATAAACCAAATAGACCATTACCTTGCAGAAAAAGCCTCCACAGAATAAAATGTCCGTTTGTGGAAAACGTTAAAAAAAATTTAAACACAAATTAAACGTTAAAAAAGGGTATATTATACCCGTAAGTTAATAACAGCTTTGAATTATCCATAATTATTGCCAGAGTGAATTGGATGCAATCAAGTAGAAGTTCAAAGGAATCACGTTTAATTAATTGTTTCCTCTCTGCATGCTGGCTGTCAAAACCTACTTGACAACATAAGAACCTTAGAAATATAATCTTCACCAACCTTAGTAAGCAAAAGAAAGATGGAGTTTAGTTTGTAGTTACTTCCCTTTGAAACAGGCACAAAACTATCAACTGCAAGTTCTGTCTCTTCGGAAAACACTGATTAGACAAAGAATGCAGCAGATTTCTTATTAAAAAAAAAAAACCTTCTTGATAGTTTCAACTCAGATAGTGCTAGGTTGTTTAGGATCTATTTCCTTTTCCTTCACTTGAGGAAAACTGGTAGAAAGTATGCAGGATGACAGATGTAAGAAAGAAAAATGTCAACCAAAGACTGTTACCACTAATGGTCTTTTGAAGGGGCCAGCTTATCCTTAGGATGGTAAACTATCCGATCATTAGCAGCCATTAAGGAACGGATAGCAGATGCACTAAATCTGTCGGTGGAAGATTTTATCATGATTCACCTAGATGGAGGCTGAGGTCTTTCTTTCACCTTTGTGTCATAATTATTACCAGGTATTTCTCAAAAAACCTTTACACTAAATCTACCTCACAGTGACTTCGGGCAAGTTCTGTTAGTTTACCTGAGATTACTTGCATTGCCATTAAGGCTCATTTAGTCTCTTTATCGCGGTTTTTCCTTTTATATAAAATGTCATACCGAGACGTATCATTTCTTGAGATATTTTCCTAACAGAACCGGTTGAAATTTTTGTAAATGCCATTAATTTTGATACAGTGAGGTTTAGCATTCATAAAAGATTTCTTTATAGCAATACAACTGTTGGGTAATTTTTACAAGTTGGCGAGCAGCTGTATTATCATATTGTGGTGCTGTGAAAACACCCAAAAATGAAAAAACAATCCGTATGTTGCAGCGCCCAGTCCTGACAATAACCTCGTAAGCATTAGCCTTAACTATAAGCTACAGATAATCAAGAGATTACGCAATTCTGATTGACAACTGTCTTGCTGATCTGTGGAAACACTTAATTACGAGACATTCTTCTATGTTTTTGTTATAAACTTGTGATAAGGACTTCCTTAGGTAGTTACATCCACAGTTATTCCCCTGGAGATATCGGAGGTCCTGCACTACAGAAAACAGTCATATCTTGTGCACGGGAAACATTGTAGCAGTGAATGGAAGTAAACAAACTAAACAATGGAAGAAGAAACGAGGTCTTAGATTGATTTCACCATTAGGACAGTGTTTCACATTGAAAAAAGCCATACTTAGCATAATATAATTGAATATCAGGAAAGTTGGTAAAGAGGCCTAGAATATTTGTTCTCTTTTTATTGAAAACACTTGCAATGTTGGCAGTAGCGCCCGCAGGGGCGGGGGCGGGGGCCACTTGGACACGTGCCCCTCCTCTCTAAGTCGAGGTGAAAAAAATTATATATATATATATATATATGTGTGTGTGTGTGTGTGTATGTGAGAGAGAGAGAGAGAGTCTTTGTATGTGACTCTAATGACAGAGGGTTCCAAAAATGTTTCGAATCTGCCACAGAAATTCCCATTACCTTAAATATTGAAGTTAAAATGCCCAGAGTAGCTATGAGTCAGCGATACAGATCAAACCCCCAATATAGTAGTGTAGAGGAATATTATAAGAGTAATTTTTTTGCCATTTCTGGATTTCGTCATTGCTCAGTTTCATGACAGATTCGTTAATTATCACAGTGTTGCTAGGTTATTTCAGTCGCACCACATTCTAGGACTTGGTTCCTGCACTGAATTTGTATAAAATTATATACTTGACCATATAACCGATGCTGATGAATATGAAATTGAACACAAACTTTGGAGGGGAAGGTGGGATACAGTTGAAAAGGACTCTCTCCCATTGTCAGTGTGCGAGATTTTAGAAAGGTGTTCTGAAAATTATCAAGTAACTAGAAGGCTGTTACAAATATATGCATCTTTGCCTGTTTCTTCTGCACCTGCCGAGAGGGGCTTTTCTACCCTCAATCTCGTAAAGAGTTATAGAAGAGCAACAATGGGACAAGGTCGACTGAATGGTCTTGCCTTGTCAGAAAATCATCAGGAAATTATTTCCCCTGTTACCGATATATTTTCTAGAAAGGTCAAGAGGCGACTTAACTTTATATTGTAGTTAAATAGTTTGTCTTTCACGATAATCTAAGATTAATCAAAGGCACTGCAGGGTTTATACAATTTCGAAAGAAAAATCTAATTCATATGCCGTTTATTAATAATTTTGGTATTTTCATATTGCAAAATTGATGTTGTTTCATTTGTAATAATATCTGAACATAAAGCGGTATTTAAATCTGTAGTTTGGTGGTACACCTTTCCTAGGTGGGCTGGGTTTTCATCAATTTAGGGGGAGCGAGACTGGGTGATATGGAAAAGTGCCCCCGCCCCCCTGACCCTGACCAAATTTCTCCGGGCACTTCGGAATGTTGGAAATAAAAATTCTGAAAATAATGAAAAGAATTAGATATTTCAATATAAGATTATTAGGTAAATTTTTTAAGATAAACGCCAACAAAGTAAGCTAAACCAGTAAGTCTAAGGAAAACATCATGTGCTCAAATAATACTACAGATAACATGGAACCTCAAAAACACAATGAAAATTTCCTTAATAGTCAAGAAGTACACATTGAGAGGTAGGATCGGCCTTTCAGGGACGTTGTAAAGATCCGCAACCCCAGAGTACCCATGTAAAGATTGGCTATCCTCAGAATGAACTTGTTAACATCAGCCACCCCCCAGTACTGAACACGGCGAAGGGACATTCCATTTGGCCGACAACAAACAGATGCACCGCCAGTATCAGAATGAGCTTGTTAACATCAGCCACCCCAAATATTAGCTTGTTAAGATAAACAACCCTCAGGTACTCTGGGGTTGCTGTTCTTTACAACGTCCCCTTTCAGACTGCCACAACACTTTGAAACTTAAGAAAAATAATGCACAGTTCTGAAAGCCAACCAAACGACCTTTCTTCTTTAATTAGCCTGTGCAATATATGTCATGTAAAATAGGAGGAAAATGAAATGATGGAGGAAAGAAAACCAGAAAATACTTTAAAGTTATATATAGATAGTTAAATTTAGAGTAACCCTACGTACAGGTTACGGTCCACAGTTTTTCCAGGGGAATTATCAGGTCCGCATGTCCGAAGTTTGTCGATTCTATGCTTAAAGTCAAGTCTTTTTGTAACTAAAAAAATGTCAGTATATTGATTTACAAGAATTAATGCTTAAAATCAGGATGTAGGTAACGATACATGACCTTACCTTACCTTACCTTACCTTACAGACCTTACAGTTCGTTCGGGTTGCCCCAGGTCCCTCAGTGTGAGGCACCTTTGATATCTACCAGAGAATTGCTAACGAATCTTCCGGTATATTTTGCATCTTCCAGTCTTGGATGGTCTGGGATGCATCTTAGATATTTGTCGAGCTTATTCTTAAACACATCTACGCCGATATGTAATATGGCCAGACTTTGTCGAGATTAACGAGCTAGTCATATGTTGTGGTTTACGCCTAAATCAAAATGTGGGTTTTCTTCAGCACTCGAGAGGGTATCCGTTTTCTATAATTTTGAATTGTCGATAAGGCGTGGACTTTAATAATATGAGCATTCAGTCGGCTGAAGTAAAAGCGACTGTATTTTCAATTTGCTAACATAACTCGAAACATTAAAACTTTACTGCTCATGAAAGAATCTTGATGCCAAAACTAAAGTATTAAAAGGATTACTGAAGATAAAACAATTACGGAAAGAGTGAAAGTTTTTAAATGAGAAAACTTGTATCTCGATAACAAAAAATTGGTGGAGTAAAGTCCGAAACTTAATATCAGAAGTAACTTTCGAGCAACTTGGAACAAGATAATTGTGACAAAGGAAGAAAGATGCTGAGGTAAAGATAAAGTCTTTTTCGTCCACTGCGGAAAAAAAATGTGAAATCACTCGAATACCTTTATGGTTATGGACAATTTAAACAAAATAAAGTATTCTCATTAACAGCGAGGAAACAAACCTCTTCCACTGAGAAGAAGTGGCAATAAATTTGCAAGATAACGAGATTTTTTTATATGTGGACATGTTTAATGGAAAGGATTTACTCACAAGAAATATTAAAGCAGACGCCTGTATAGTTGTTTTCTCAAAAGTGGGACGCTTATCTTTCACGAGATGCATAATACATACAAGTTTAGTTTAAATATTTGTTTGATAATGGTTAATTATTGATAACTATTTTCAGTAACGTACCGTACGTAACACCACTGTATGAAATTAGTATCATTATCATTTGGTAGACAGCGTGCAAAAGATTTCATTTGAAATTTCGCTAAAACTGAGGTAATTACCTCTGCTGAGTTGGAGAAGGTTGTTTACCGCTAACTTGTCTGTCTGTTTGCAGGATTATAGAAAAATCTATCTAGTTTTCACCACATGGGGTGGGAATCGTAACTCCATCTATCCAGTGCTTTTTATGGTCTGTTTCCTCCCAAATAACTACATGAATCATCCACTCCAGTTCCTCCAACCATCCACATTAACATACATCGTGCCCTCCTCCTGGTTTACTTTAAACCCAAAACCATACTCTCGTATCAGCTCACCTTCTTCCTCTATCAAACGCTTTCAAACACCTCTTTTTAGCTCCTGCAATTGTCCTAACTCTCACTATGCAAACATCAGTTATTCCATAATCCACACCCAGTTCATTTCAATTTGCCCTTATGTCCTAGTTTTTTCTCTAATTTTTAGTTTTCTGTAAAAGAAAAACGATTGAGATGGCTTTGTCTGTCCGCCCTCAAATCTTAAAAACTACTGAGGCTAGAGGGCTGCAAATTGTTATGTTGATCATCCACCCTCCAATCATCAGACGTACCAAATTGCAGCCCTGCAGCCTCAGTGGTTTTTATTTTGTTTAAGGTTAAGGTTAGCCATGGATCGTGCGTCTGGCACCGCCGCCGACGCATCTTCACTTGACCACATCTGGGGAGCAACTGAGTGCTGCCCAGTCGTGGCTGGGAGTTTCATACTGCAACACATCGAGAGTTTCATACAGCATGATACGCTGTGCAAAGTTAAGCATACCTTAGTTTAACCAGACCACTGAGCTGATTATCAGCTCTCCTAGAGCTGGCCCGAAGGATCAGATTTATTTTACGTGGCTAAGAACCTATTGGTTCCCTAGCAACGGGACCTACAGCTTATTGTGGAATCCGAACCACATTATAGCGAGAAATGAATTTCTATCACCAGAAATAAATTCCTCTTATTCTTCATTGGCCGGTCGGAGATTCGAACTCGCGGCCAGCAGAGTGCTAGCTGAGAACGGAACCCACTCGCCCAACGAGGAATATGATACGCTGTACAGAAAACTCGATTGCGCCGAAGAAACTTCGGCGCATTTTTTACTTGTTGATATTGTTACCAGCCATAAAGACACTAAGCACGCAGGGAAACACAACACAACCTTATACATATCTATTACAATATTTGCTTCCATATAAGAAGGACTGTGATAAGGAGTGCTACAGTCGCCAGTTGCTGGCTGAACAGGATCAAGGTTGACTGTACAATGCCCTCATGTCAAGCCTTCTGCCATGACCTTGCAGCCCTGACTCTTGGGCATCTTCACAAAGTCCGTTGCATACTTTTTCAGGGGGGCGCTGATCGCTGAATTTCGAGGAATTATCGATTATTAGTTTTTTTAAAGTTTTAGACTGGTATATGTCTAAAGAAACATGCCCTGAAATATTATTGCTGAAAAAATTTTTTTAAGTGGGTGTTTATACATTTTTGTTCACCGCATTTACCGGCATTTGAGCGGCATTGAGCGAAAATTTCTGTATGGCTTTTTAGGTGGAAGTGAGAAATATACTTTATACTCTCCTGCTAAAATAC
>NC_089799.1:33972113-33994613 GCF_040412425.1 Macrobrachium rosenbergii | reverse complement strand
TCTCTCATTTCCCTTTGGTGTCTGATAATTTAACTTAAACTTCTGCATAGCAATTAATTTCAGGAGGCAAAACAACACTGACATTTACGTTAATGCTGAATAAATACTTACTGCTAGGAATGACATATTCTTATCATTAAATTCCTATTATGTTAAGGCAGTGTTAATCAGAATATTTTCACAACGTAATGGTATAGCTAAAACAATGAATTAATACTAGGTTAATTCTAGAAATACTTCATGCACTCTTAATAATAATCAATTATAAATTTTGCACACATGCAGTTAGTCTGCCTTGAAGAGGCATTACAGTAAGGTAAACATGGGCTAGGTTAGGTGTTTCCACGATGCTTGAGCAGCGGCTCAGTGCTATTCGGGCACTATAAACACAAGGTCGCGAGTCTGAGACTCGAGATTTATTACAGAGATTCACAAAAAGAATAGGTGACAGATTCAGAGTAATCAATGTTTGTTAATAAAAGATGATGATTATATATGCCGAAGTTACATTCCTTAGCCTATGGAAAACGGCTAGGTTCATTCCTTTGCCCAAGAAGGCCACAGAGGTAGCCAGAGGGTGCGATTTCCCCAGCAAGATCACTTGCCAACACCCGTGATAATGGCACTGTGCCAAGTTATCATATATTAATAATGGCGATGGCATATCATATTTTAAATGCATCATGCTGCTGTAGGCATGAAAGGAAAGTCAAAGGACTTATACAGTTGGCATATCGGTCAATGGCACTCTGCATTGGCAGAGGTGATTAAAGAAAAATGGGGCCTTGGTAAGGCATAAAATAAATGTGAGTAATAATCAAAAGTAAGGAAGGGAAATGTTAAAGGAAAAGATTAAGGGATAGAGTTATGAGGAAAATAAATAGGTGAAGAACCCTCACATCCTCTCCTGGATAGAGGTGCCAACATCTTCGTAGGAAAAAGGGATGGCACTGTGCTAGTTTGGCACGGGTGCCAGGAAAGCTCAGGGACTCTCTTTAAGCTACCTGGAATTGTCCACCCCCATGGTATTTCCTCCACAGACCTCTGTTACCTTGATGGTTTGTCTTGGTCAGGGAATCGGTGGAACCAAGCCTGGGGAGGGTATTTGAGTGCCACCTGTGTCGGCTTCCTTGACGGCTGATGCAGGGGCCTTCTTTACAAGCTCTACCACGATCCGTCACAGTTCCTTGAGTTCATCGGCTAATTGAGACATGGCAGAATCCTTACTCACTGTTGTGTCTGCAGCGGACTGAGACAGAGCGGAAGCATTGGTGGGCGGGAGTGAAAGGCTCACAGATAAGAGTGACCAGCTCAGGCATGGGTTGAGAGGCTGCACCTTTCGGTGAGCTCCACTGTGGTCGGAAGGCTCCGCCTCTCTTACTGGCATTGGTAGTGGAGCCAAGCCAGGAGAAGAGAGGGGACCCGGACTGGGATCCCTGGAATGGAGATCGGGGATGTGCTCTGGCACCGGCAGTAAGGCAGGGCCAGGCACTAATAATTGATTTGGAGTTTGCTCATCGTTCAGGACGGATAGAGCTTGGTACTGGTCAGTGCACCCAGGTGACACTGGCAGAGATTATGAATCAAGTGTGGGATCTCCTGGAGGGGAATCTATTTGGGGCCTTGGCACCAGCACTGGGGCAGGGCTGGGCACTGGAATGGGATCTGGAATCGATCTTGATGGAGGGGGACCACTGCTCTTCGCACTCAGGTGGCACTGCCAGTGGAATAAATGCAGGCGTTTGTGGCTTACTCATGCCTGGATTGCTGTAACTTAGATGGGGGCTGGAAGCCTTGCCCCAGGAGTAGGTCATAACCTCCAGGTATGTGTCTAGCTACAGCAAGGTCGCAGATTTCAGATCTGTGAGGTCTCGTGACCCTCAACTTGACAGTAGGAAGTATCATCTTGAAGTGATTGATACCTTCAATCATGATGAGCTTACGTCTGTTAATGGTAGCTCCACGGGGAACTTTGTCTTCCCTTATGAGGAACATTTGTCTGCCAGAATCATCAAATGCCTTGACCTGGCTGGCGGGGCACCTACCTCAAGGAAGTGCCACATAAATTGGACCCTGGGCTGGAGGACCTAAGGATGTTGAGTCGGTGACTGCCAAGGCAAGGGTGGGCGTACTTGACTTATTATTATTAGGGCATTTTGCCCATTGGGCGGAGTGCCCATAAACTTTGCAAGCCGGGCAATAAGTCCGGCTATGATCTTTACCTGGCACTGTCCCATTAGAGGGCTATTCTTTCTTTCTCCTTCTCCTGTCTTCCTCCCTCTCTTTCCGCCTTGGCATCATCTACTCTCTCTTGGACCAGCTCCCTCAGGGCTTGCCCTGACAGTCCCATGTCCTTTCCAGCGGACATGTAGAACTCGAAGTCCTCATTTTGCTGGGTTCTGGATGTTGCAGACATCTTGAGATAACGCTTATATGGGCGTTACCCGTTAGAAAATCAGTGTGTCTGAAAAGACTCAGGGCTGCTCGAATGAACAGTTTCACTATGTCTGGTGAGACTCAATGTTGTTCGAAATGAACAGATTCAGGGTGTCTGAATAGACTCAAGTTGTCTGAAAGACTTAAATTTCAGAGTGTCTGAAAAGACTCAATTGTTCGGACTGAATAAAAATTAGTATGTCTGAATAAGACAAATTTCAGGGTGTCTGAAAAACTCAATTGTTTGGAATGAATGAAAATTAGTATGTCTGAACAAGACAAACTTCAGAGTGTCTGAAAAGACTCAGTTGTTCGGAATGAACGAAAATTAATATGTTTGAACAAGACAAATTTCAGGGTGTCTGGAAGACTCAATTGTTCAGAATGAGCGAAAATTAGTATGTCTTAATAAGACAAATTTCAGGGCGTCTGAAAGACCCAATTGTTCTTAATGAACGAAAATTTAGCCCAAGCTAACGTAAGCCTTTGTGTATATTTTATTTTGCGGAGAGACACTGCAGAGCTAATAAAAAAAAAAGGCTTACAGGGTTATACACTTATGGTATGTAAAGGAAATTTTCCTTGTGCTGTCAAATAATTTTAAATGTGGCATAATGAAAACAGTACAGCGACCCTATAGAATATTAAAATCTCCAATGCACGAGGGTAAGACAAAATGCTTAATCTTATCATATGCATGGGGCAATCCAGACTGCCAAGAGGTTATGGGTGGGGGGAAGGAAAGAAATTGTTATTCTCTGTTATCAAAACAAACCTTAGTTCGCACGTGACTAATAATAGTACTCTAATATTTCCCTCTGGTCTCGTGACATCTGCTGTCAATGGATGGGTCAGGCAGGTGGGGTTGTGGGGGGGGGGGGCGTGTTTTGACCATGTGTCTGGCTTTTTCACCTGGGCCTACACTTTTTTCCACGCTCGTAGGCTCCCACCGTATTTATTGATCTGTTCATCAATAAATAAATTTACAGGAATACTACAGGCTCGCCGAGGAATATCCGACTCAGCTGTGCATGCAGTTCTATAACATTGGAATTTCTAATGGAACTCACAAATCAAAGATGGCGGACGGTTAGGGGATGGGCCCATGTGGCCTGGAAGTGAAGATTCTGTGTCGGAATAACTATTCTCTCGTCTTGAGAGCGGAAATTTAAATTCCTAAATACTTCCAAGCAATCCTATCGATCAGGCAATAGAGAGAGAGAGAGAGAGAGAGAGAGAGAGAGAGAGAGAGGATAAATCCAGCAATGCAAAAATAGCTGGAGTCAAAGCCTTGGTGGTCGCCTACAGCATGCCTGTCTGGGAATTCGGTACTTTCAAATTGTCCTTATCACGTGCACAAAGGAGTAGGGGCTCTATTCCTTTTATTTAACTCTTCAGGTGAGTTACTCCCTAGTTTCCTATTCTTAAAAAGTGCAGCTAACATGCAATAGCACAAAAATCTCGTGGAATCGTTAATACTCTCTCTCTCTTTCTCATGAACTAAATTGCAGTCACTTTTCGCACCTAGCATAAATCTAAACAAAATATTTTGACACGTACTTACGCAGTGGGACTGGCTCTTCTCTTTGGACTAGAAAGGGGTTAAAGGGGTTTTTCCCCAAAAGGCAGTGGTGAGAGTTTTAGGGGCGAATTTGCTTACAGTGAATCATACTAAATTTACCTTATTGAATTACTTAGTCCTTTTTACTTTGAATTATTTCCTGCAAGATGACGTAAAAGGGAGTATTCTTAATACCTCCCCTACCTTGATGACATTTACACCCTTAGTCGGGTTGAAATGGCTAAAGCTATGTTATCACAACAGGCAACAATTCCTCTCTTCACAACCTTTGGGATACAGTAGTCTAAAATATCATATTTCTGCTAATTATCAGAGTCAGTTATAAACAAAAGACATCACTTATGACTTTTAGTCTACTTTGCAGAATTAATTTACGCTGCTGGCAACAGTAATAATTTTACTTTCTGAGAAATTGTAATAAACAGCATTTAATGAATATAAAATAGCTACATTATTACATGATTGGAAATAAAATTAAACCTACCATATCGTGCGTGAGGTTAATATTGTTATACTCAGAATATTCCATGCGCTTATTAGTAGTAAAACTTTTAGTCACAAGTTCATGCGGTTAATACACCTTCAGGAGGCAATACAACAAAAGTATTCCTGGGTTTTGTTGTAAGAGACCGTCGCACTGACGCCGTCTCTTCCAAACACACTTGTGTGTTCGTGTGTTCATCATCCATCGGAGGGGACAAGACAGAACAAGAGCATCTCGTTTTCTTTCTCTGAAGGAACGCAACTTCTACCATACAATATTTCCGTCTGTTTCTCCCTAACCATTGTTGTCTTGATTTATGTACAATCACCACTACTTGCATTGCCATGCAAGCATTCTAATCATGTACTCATAATGTTCCACCGAATCTTCTGTATCAAACTGTATGTATGTTTCTGTTTGTGAAGACGCCAAATATCTCGCTATTTCACATATATTGTGCTACTGCATTGTATTCATTAATCTGTCTCGAATATCATGCAATTGGTCAGATGTAGAATTTCCTGGCCTTTCCACTGATATATGTTTTATCACTGTACGTTTATTGTCTCTCTCACAATCGCCATCTGTTTGTCTGCCGACAAACACAGATGCCTGAAACATTACCTCTGTTTTGTTCTGTCTGTGTGTAGATGCTACTTTTCCGCCCGCACTGGCCAATAACATCTTTGAAGATTCTGTACATTCATTCAGTAAGGAACTACCAATAAACCAGTCAACACCCAGCCAGTATGTCACTCAATCCCGTCCTTACACTGGTGACCCCGGAGTGACACGAAGGACCCAGCTGAGCCAAAATGACAACTCACGCGCCAACAGACCCTTCGCCGCCAACCCGTTTCCCGCCGTTCCCGAGCTCTGAGCAGATGTCCGACCCTCCGAGATGACCCACCCCACCGCTGGAGCCCTGGACGCCTCCTCCAGGAAATCTGAAGCCGGCCCCGAACTCGCACCGGACGAGCTGACCAACGAAGGACCAGCCGACGTCATCCTTCAGCCTGCTACCGCCCCCCTCGAGCTGGCTACTGAAGGATCAGCCGCCGTCATCCTTCAGCCCTCGAGCTGGCTACCGAAGGATCAACCGCCATCATCCTTCAGCCCTCAAGCCGGCTACCGAAGGATCAGCCGCCGTCATCCTTCAGCTGTCCCCCTCCAGCTGGCAACCGAAGGATCATCATCACCCTTCAACATCGTCCCCTCGACGTCACCCTTCAACCCGCTACCGTCCTCCTCGAGTTCCTGCCGGCCGGCGCCGCCCTTCAGCCTCCTACCCGCCCCTAGCCCAAACCCTTCGAGCCAATTACAGTTGTCAGCAAGACGATTTCCGCATCGATGCCTTCCTTGTGGGGGGGGAGTATTGTAAGAGACCGTCGCACCGACACCGTCTCTTCCAAACACGTGTGTGTGTTTGTTCGTCATCCATAGGAGGGTTTGTTTTCTTTCTCTGAAGGAACGCAACTTCTACCATACAATATTTCCGTCTGTTTCTCCCTAACCATTGTTGCCTTCATTTATGTACAATCACCACTACTTGCATTGCCATGCAAGCATTTTAATCATGTACTCATAATGCTCCACCGAATCTTCTGTATCAAACTGTATGTATGTTTCTGTTTGTAAAGACGCCAAACGTCTCGCCATTTCACATATATTGTGCTACTGCATTGTATTCATTAATCTATCTCAAATCTCATGCAATTGGCCATATGTAGAATTTCCTGGCCTTTCCACTGATATATGTTTTATCACTGTACGTTTATTGTTTCTCTCACAATCGCCATCTGTTTGTTTGCCGACAAACACAGATGCCTGAAACATTACCTCTGTTTTGTTCTGTCTGTGTGTAGACGCTACTTTTCCGCCCGCACTGGCCAATAACATCTTCGAAGATTCTGTACATTCATTCAGTAAGGAACTACCAATAAACCAGTCATCACCCAGCCAGTATGTCACTCAATCCCTTCCTTACATTGTTAGGTGTTGCCACGATTTTTAAGAGTGACGGCTCAGTGCCATTCAGGGCACTATTACCACTTGTACCAGGGACACATAAGTACATGCAATATATCAATACGAAGCACTGGCTATGGGAGTCAGCGGTTATAAATTACTAGGAAAGAACAATAATAAAAGAGATTATCTCACTTTGGGAGTCACTCTTAAGGCATAACAACAAAACGACACTGACCTCCTTATAGGTGCCGTGTGGCACTCATCTACATATGTGAGGTATAAGATTGTGTGTAATTTACACCATTTGCGAGTCTGGGACTCGAGATTCATTGCAAAAGAATAACAAAAGAATAGATGACAGATACAAAGTAATTATTAATTGTTGTAAAAATTCAATGATTAAGTATGCCAAAATTATATTCCTTAGCCTATGAAAATGGCTAGGCTCATTCTTTAGCCCAAAAAGGCTCCAAAGGGAAGTCAGGACTTACCAAATTGGGATACCTGTCAGCTGCACTCTACATCAGCAGAGTGGGAAACAAGGTAAAATATAAGACTTTGTGAGGCGTAAAATAATATGATTAATAGAACAGAATAATGAAAGGGAAAAAATGTTAAAGGAAAAGAATGAATTGCAGAGTTATAATGAAACTAAATAGGTGAGGAAACCTGACACCCTCTTCTGGATAGGGCTGCCAAGGTCCTCGTAGGATAGAGGGGTGGCAATGTACCAGGTTGGCACTAATGCCAAAGGAGCTCAGTGGCTCTCTTTTGGCGATCGGGAGCCCTCTACGCCCATGATTTTCTTCTGTGGACCTGTTTTAGGGTGATGGTTTTCCTTGGTAGGGGAACCAGTCGAACCAAGTCTGAGGAGGACAACTTAGTGTCACTCAGGTCGGCTTCTTTGATGGCAGGAGCAGGGCATTATTACAGGCTTTGCCCCAGGCAGTTGTTTCTCCTTACTCACATTCCCGGAGGACTGGGAAGGGAGGAGGATGTTCTGGAGTCAGGTTTGCAGTTGCTTGAGTGAGTTCATCTGGTCAGGGGGTTGGGTGATCTGGGAATCTCTGGCACTGGCACTAAGGCAGGGCCAGGCATTGGAGATTGTCCGTTCGGGATGGATGGAGGACTGGGCATTCCAGTGGCAAAGTGAGAGGATGTTCTGGATCGATTGGCGGGGAGGCTCAGGAGGTTTTGCAATGACCAGCAGGTACTCAGGCACTGGGTTGAATGAAGGCCACAACCTAATGGATGAGTGAGTATTTTTGATGGAGGCCAGTCTTGTGGTCAGAAGAATCCATCAGATTTTTCTTTTGACCGTGCACTAGTATCATTTTAAATTGAGCCAAGCCGAGTTTACATCTGTTAATAAAGAGGGGATCCTTCTTATGAGGAAATTTGTGCACCAGAGTCATCAGCTGCCTTGATCTCTCGAGGTGGGACATGCTGGAGGGACCTGGCACAATGGCACATTTGATTTAAGGGTATTTTGCCCATTGGGCCAGGCACTGCTATAAGGATTTGGAGGATTGCTGGGGGCTCGTGCATTGTCCCATTTGAGGTTCGGGATGGATGGAGCTTTCACTGCCCTATTCTCTGCAATATCCACACTGGTGCATTCCATGTTTGTGTGGCACTGGATATAATTTTCTTCCATGGGAACTAAGATGAGGATGATTTGAGGTGACTCAACCACTGTCTTCAATTTTGTGATCTAAGAAGCCCCAGGAAGGAGATCGAGTGGCTTTGAGAGATTCTAGCCATCGGTCTGGGTCTTTTTGGCACTGGCACTGGACTCCAACAGGGTTTTGCTTTTAAATCTGCGTGGAAGATCCTCAGGGTGGCCACTGCAGGCAAGAGTACTCAGGTGCTGCACTGGCAGTAGAATGAATGGAGGAGCTCTTGGCTCAGATCCCATTACTCATGCTGATTGAATGGATGGCCCTTCATTTTCTTTCTCTTTCTCCTGCCTCTTCTCATTTCGTTCTGCTCTTTCTCTCTCTTCTCGTTCTTTCTCTTTCTCCCAGGCTATTCTTTCTTTTCTTTCTCCTTCGTTCGTGTCTTTCTGCCTCTCTTTCCACCTTGGCATCATCTACTCTCTCTTGGACCCAGTCCCTCAGGGCTTGTCCTAACAGTCCCATGTCCTTTTCAGCAGACATGTAGAACTTGAAGTCCTCATTTTGCTGGGCGCTGGATGTCATAGACATCTTTAAGATAACGCTTATATGGGCGTGACCCTTTAGATAATCAATATGTCTGAAAAGACTCAAGTTTGTTCATGATGAACTGGTTTTAATATGTCTGAATAAGACTAGATTGTTCGTGATGAACGAATTTTAATATGTCTGCATAAGACTTAGTTTGTTCGTGATGAACAAATTTTAGTATGTCAGAATAAGATTTAGTTTGTTTCATGACGAACGAATTTCAATATGTCTGAATAAAACTTAGTTTTTTGTAATGAACGAATTTTTAATGTGTCTCGAAAGGCGTAACTTGGATTTTATGTCACGCATGGACTTCGCCGGTGATAGCATCAAATTAAGGCGTTCCGGGGAATGAGGGTTTTTGAGTGTTGAACGTGGTTAATTGGGTTCCTGAGAACTTAGGGTTTGTGCTAAATGAGCAGTTTGGGGTCTCGTAAGACTCAAAGTTGTTCTAATCAACTAATTTAGTACGTCTAAGAAGACCTAAAGTTGTTCTAATGAACTGGAATAATCAGTACCTTAAGGACTTGGATGTGTGTGAAATACAGGAATATAAAGTCTCGAAATGGACTTGGATTTTTTTTTAGCACAAGGTTTAACGCAAGCCATAAATAATGATTTGCAGAGAGTTGTCAGAGCTGGCGGAATTAAAATAACAGGCTTACATAGAATTGGATACTGCTTAACATGCTTTTGAATTTTTACTTGCTCACATAAATAGTTACAGTGCCTAAAGCATTGGTATTCATTGTGCAGCTCATGAGCATGCCATGACAGCTTGATTGGCGGCTCTCCATCCAGGAAATATACAAATCAATTATTACCAAAATCCTGATCTCAAAAGATTTTTACTTATAAATTTTGTACATAAAAATATTAATAAAAACTTCCAAACCATTTGTCTTGAAAGATATTTTAAAATTTCAATGGGCAACGAAGCCATAGTTACTGCGTAGTAACTGCTACCGTTCCTCCGTACAGGAACAGTTTGCGTGCACTGCTGCAGACCAGAGATTATCTGTAGAAGCGTAAACAGTAGCGTCTGTGCCTCTGTGCACGGTTGGTCTGGCATGATGGATCATTACATAATTAAGCGAAAACGTACTGATAATGTAACAGAATCCCAGCCCTAGGAAGCAGAAAGTGTAGGTATGGATGGCGGGGAAAAGAGTGGCCAGTCTACCAACAAAAATACGAGCCAGGCATGTAAGAAAAGGAAAGTGCGACCGATACAAGATGAACACCGAAAATTTCAAGAAAAGTGGACAAAGGAATTTTTTTTGTGTTTCATGGTACAAATCCACTGTGTTTAATTTGTCAGAAGGAGTGTTCTGGTTTTAAGCGTGGAAATTTAGAGCGTCATTTTAGAACCACTCATGCAAACTTTAGTGAACTTTACCCACCTGGAAGTAACCTGAGAAAAAATAAAATTGAGCAGCTTACTACAGTGATTACAGGGCAACAAAGACTACTACACAGAACAACTTCCGTTAGTGAGAGACTGACCGAAGCAACATTTGAAATTGCATGGATATTGGCTAGGCATAAGAAGGCGTTTTCTGGTACAGAGTTAATCAAGGAGTGTTTTATGGCTTCAGCAGAAATAATGTACAGTACGCTGACTTCAGCAACAGCGACGCTATTATCAAGCAAATAAAAGGGCTTCAGCTTTCAGACACAACTGTAATGAGAAGAATTGAAGAGATTAGTGATGACATTCGTGGTCAGTTAATTACAGATTTATCGGTTTCACCCTGTTTCAGTATTGCGGTAGACGAGAGTACAGATATTTGTGATGTAGCTCAGCTTTGTGTATGGGTTCGGTTTCCTAAAGAGGACTCGTTTCAAGAAGAACTGTTGTGCTTATTACCACTGAAAGGACAAACAAGAGGAGAGGATATTCTGGCAGAGCTTCAAACCCTTTTAAGTGAGAACAACTTACTGAGGGTTTCACAGACAGTACAAGTGCGATTTTTTGCAATTATTCTGTAACGAACACTCATATCAGTATGAGATTTTGCTATAGTGTATTACACCCAGTGAGGAAATTTATAGGAGTATCATGAATCATTTATTGTAAATAATAAAGACTTTTGTACCTATACCAAGAGGCAAAACTCATTAGCCAAGCAAGAAAACGAACACCAGCTTAGAAAAGCTGCGCCTACCTACCATCCCCCTTCACATCCAACCCCTTCTTCTTCCTCCCCTCTCCTTTCTTCCCTCACCTGCCCTACGTCCTTCCTTCTCTCTTTCCCTCTCTCTCTCTGAAAGTTGCTTTGATTTAAACATATTTTTTGAGAATTTTGTATATCTATCTAATAATAATTGACATTGTTGTATAAATGTAACGATTCACTGGTTGTTACCCTCCAGTTAACTGATCTATTTATACACTGATTTTTGCTCTCTCTCTCTCTCTCTCTCTCTCTCTCTCTCTCTCTCTCTCTCTCTCTCTCTCTCTCTCTCTCTCTCTCTCTGTCAGTTTCTACAAGTGATACAGAGGGGAGGGGAGTGATATATAGATATATATTAACCATTTTTTCCTTTATATATATATATATATATATATAAATTTAAAGTGTTTGTAAATAACATATATATATATATATATATATATATATATATATATATATATATATATATATATATATATATATATATATATATATATATTATATATATATATATATATATATAATATATATATATATATAATAGTATATACAGTATATATATATATATATATATATATATATATATATATATATATATATATATATATATATATATATATATATATATATATATATAATGTCTTTGAACAGTATGCAATTGTACACCATTATATCATTGCTTATTTCGGTATTGGGTATGAGCGTAGATGATAGGTATTCATAGGAAATGAGAAACAAAATTTTTATTTCACCTAATATCACATATATTCGTCCCCAACACCATCCTTTCCCCCCCATGAAAACTTATAACGCTCTGTAAGGACTGAATTGCATTTGATTATTTGTATCAATCGATAACGGGACTCGAATGTGGGTAGGACTGCGAGCCTTGCTTCCTCCAATCTGGCCTGCAGGTCGCTCGGGTGAAACGTTGGAGTGAGGAGCGCACGTATCGTTTCATGTGTCCCCACACCTGCTCGATTGCACTGAGCTCGGGATGTGCGGGCGGCAGGCGGACGATTTCGTGACCCCATTCCCGAATGGTGTTATCTACCTTGTACTCGTACTCAGGCTCTGGCCTATTTTGACGGCATATGTAGAGGAGTTCAGGTCTTGTAGCATGCTGCGGGAAGGATATATTTCTTCGATGTAACCATTCAATGAGGTCAGATTTCCTGGTAGCAGTGGTGGGACAACGACTCTCTTCAGTCATTATACTATGGTATGGAACATTGTCCATCACTAATACCTAAGGCTCCTCTGGGAGTGGCAGGAGCTGAGTTGTTAGCCACCGTAGGAACATTTCGCCATTCATTTCCCCGTGGCAGTCGCCGCTGGTATTTTTAGCAGGGAAGCAGAGGAAGGAGCCCTCAATGAAGCCATCGGCTGTACCACCTGCGACTACCACGAAACGTTCACCTTCTCCTCGTGGTACCTGACGGCTGTAATTGGCACTGGTATTTGTCTGTGTGGTATCCACCCATTCCATGTTATGACTCATTCTGGTTGTGAACCACGTTTCATCCAGGTACACTATCTCCCTGCTGTCTTCCCTGTGTCTTTGAAGGTCCCGCAGGGAACGTATCCTTTGGCACATGATGTCAGTCGACTCCTTCCTGACATACATCTTGCACTGAGTGGTCTTATACTCGATTCCCATTTTGTGGAATAAGCGCCATAGGGAAATCTTTGAGGTACTTTCAGGGATGATACTTTCTTCTTTCAGGTGCTGTGCCAGGGATGGGAGAGTAAAAGCCTGCTTGGCAACAAACTTTGTATGGATGTGCCGACGTATGGCTCCTACAGAGAAACTGTCAAAGATAGGCTGTGCTGGAGGCGTTGGTGGTGTGACGGGCCGTGGCCTAGTCCTGCGATACACAATCGAATGCACCGTCCCCACTTTCATCCTCAAGGCTGCTGCAACACGGTGGTAAGGCCTATATGAAGGAAAGGATTTATATAGATATGTATCATATAAAATAAAATTTGAACATCCATGACTTGAAAATACGTGCATCAGTATAATCAAGGCTTTAACTCTGATGAATGTCCTGTGGAAAGGGTCAATATTTATTTGCAATTCATAGAGTAACTGTAACAAGTTACCTATTCAAACGAATCTGAAGGCAATTGTCAGCTTTCTCTTTATTAAAAAAGTTGAAGAGCTGGGTGACAAACTCATTTCTGCAACCATACGGACAGTTATGTTCTGTAGAAATGAGGTTTGCGAAGAAGGTAAGCAAACGCAGGTACAACAGTCATTTTCCTATCAGTCATAGTGTCTATCGCTCAACTACTCCAAAACCCTTCAGATAAATCTCAGTCTAATAATTATTTACATAACCACTATCACAGAGAGAGAGAGAGAGAGAGAGAGAGAGAGAGAGAGAGAGAGAGAGAGAGAGAGAGAGAGAATGAGCAAATCAATGCATAAAGAAGTCAGTCATCTGATAGGTAACAACCGATTGAATCGTTACATAGCTACAACAATATAAATTATAATTAGATAGGTAGATAGATAGATAGCTTGATATTAAAAAGTCATACAAAGTAAGTTGAAACTTAAGCTACCTTCCGAGAGAGAAAGAGAGAGAGCTTGAAGGGGGAGGGGCAGGTGAGGGAAGAGAGAGAAGGAGGGGGTGGAGGCGGAGCTTTTGTATATGGTTGTTCGTTTTTGTGACTGGCTGATTGAGACTTTGCCCTTTGGCATAGGGGCAAGTGTCTTTATAATTAACAATTAATGATTCATGATACTCCTATAAATTTCCTCACTGGGTGTAATACACTATAGCAAAATCTCGTACTGATACGAGTGTTCGTTACAGAATAATTGCAAAAAATCGTACTTGCACTGTCTGTGAAACCCATAGTAAAGTGGGAAAATCTAGTATCAGTGTGCACCGATGGCGCTCCTAGTATGAAGGGGAAAGAAAAGGGACTTGTTGGTCTGATGAAGAAGAGTGCAGACATCCCCAGCATCGTAGATTTTCACTGCATAATACACCAGGAGGCACATACTTGTGGCAAAACTTAGGAACCGTGAACTACAAAATGTGATGCAGTTGGTTGTAAGAGTAGTGAATTTCATTATTTCACGACCACTAAATCATCGCCAGTTTCACGGACTGCTGGAGGAATACGAGACAGAATATGGCGATTTGTTGATGCATAACGAGGAGAGATGGTTATCTCTTGGCAAAGTAATCGAACGATTTTTCAGTCTCCTTCCTCAGATTCGTGAATTTCTTGTTAGTAAAGGAAGAACTGAGCCAGATTTGGAGAATCCACAGAGGATTATGAGATTAGCTCTGTTATCTGATATCACTTGTCACCTGAATTCCCTGAACTTGCAACTGCAAGGGAAAGAGAAGCACCCAGGCAGTATGTTGCGTGCAGTTACTGCATTCCAAAATAAGATCACAGAACTATTCATACCTGACAGACAGTTTGCACATTTCTCAACACTCAGAACAGCCACCTCAAATGACCTGCAACTTTTGCATCACTTCAATTATGATGAGTTTGAAACCGTATTGGAGGAGTTGAGAGAAGAGTTTGAACCACGATTTAAGGATATAAGAAAGTACAAGGAATTTTTCAGTTTTATTGAGAACCCTTTTCGTGTGCCAGCATCATCTCTGACCCCAGTCATCCAAGACCTCTGTCATGATCATGCTGCCGTACAGTGCGAGATAGTTGAACTTCAAGCAAACGACATCCTTCAAGCTGAACTGAAAACCGGTGTCTACCACTTTTGGAACATGGTTTCTGATACAGATTATGCAGCTCTGAAGAAATGTGTGCAAAAAGTAATGTCATTTTTCGTTAGTACAGAGACATGCGAGTCAACATTTTCGACAATGAACATTGTGAAAATGAAGCAAAGAAACCGACTGACCAGTGCACATCTTGACTGTCTAACAAGGATTGCAGTTACAAATTACAAGTACGCCATGAAAAAAGTAAAAATGGGATTGGCACATTTCCGCACATCACATCATTAAAGTACCGGTAGAGGGGTAAGTGTCCTACTGTAATTATGTAACATTATGTAGGAAAATTATGGGTTTTTCTTGTGGTGCGACTCTCAGAGTGAATGTAGTCTACTAAAGTGGCTCTCTTGCAAAAATTAGTGAATACCACTGCTATAAAGGGAAAGACTTTCATATAGAGTAGTTACTGTAAAACTGTCAAGTCTCTAATAAAGAAAACGAAATAAATATGTCATAGAGACTAAAGAAAACTAGTACATTTCATTATGAAGGGAATACTGGTATAAATAGTAACACATGCGCGCACACAAAAGAGCGCGCGCGTACGTAAACCTTCACACACACAATTATATATATATACATACATACATACATACATACACATACATGATATACATACATACATACATACATATATACATACATATTGAAGTCATGGCATTATCTGAAAAGACTATCTTTATGTTTAAACTGAATCAGTCTGTACTTCTTTTTCTCTTCGGGTAATCGTCTCAGGAAGAAATTTGAATGGTTCACGTTTACTTCCATTTACTTCTTGTAGTCGATGTGTAGTGCCTGGGTTTGTTGCGGGCTAAACAGAATGGAAGCCTCGCGTGATTCTTGATTATGTAGCCAAAATTCGTCGAGTTTTGTCCACCAATTTAGCTTAGGAGTTGTTTTAAGTCTTTTGGTAAATTGTGTAGTACTGACTACCTTTGAGAAATATCATGCTTGCTCCTGAAAAATGAGAAGCATAACTCTCGCCTCTATTCTAAGAGGCAGCAAGACGACCATTGAATTAAAAATTTAAACGGCGCCAAGCGGGGATAACGGAGCGACCTTTTTCGTTCGTCGTAATAGCAGGGACGCTTGCTACCCGGAATACTTATAGCGTCGCATAATTTATGCCGTAATATACGGTAAGAAAATGAGAGTTTGTTTTAGTGAACTTAAAGATATCTAGAAGGGAAGCTGCCATAACGACCTTTTATGACCATTAATCATTTTTACGCTTCTTGACGTTGTGGAAACTAGACAAAATGCACCATTGCCTGAATGTACCAGACCGAATGCACCATTATCCTAGACCGAACGCAACACCAGCCTGGTCTAAATGTACCATTTTTAAATAGTCTGAATGCACCACAGTGTATAAAAATGCTTTTGGTATCATTAATTTTTGTCATTCTTACTAGAAACTGGTTAAATCTCAAAGATTTTAGCTTGTTAAAAGCAGTTATTAAGTAATTTAAAGAATAGAGTGTCTTATTTCTTTACTAAAGCTTTTATATCATTCATCCTTTTTATCATATTTGATATCAATATTTATTTTATTTCATTTACTCCAGCTAAGTCTATAGGATATGAATTTTTCTGGCAGAAGTCTTAAAGTGTCTTGTTGGTTTTGTAATATTCTATTTTTATTCACAAACAGTTAGGCTTGTGGTTTAAATTAAAATGTAGCTACCTAGCAAGGTAGTAAAGTTTTAAATTTCTCCCTCATAGCATAATGTGTTTGTTGGTTTTGTAATATTCTGTTTTTATTCAGACTTTTTCAAATGATTCACTTTATCAAAGAAAATAATCCTGCAAAGTGAATGTATATAGTTACCCAAAGAACATATGTTAAGTGAATTAAGTTGGTGCATTGGGACCATAAGGAATAGTGCATCTAATGGGTTAGTTTTAATCTTCTTCTCATTGAATAATGTGTTTGTTGGTTTTGTAATACTCTTACTGTATTCAGACTTTGTAAATGATTCACGATATCAAAGAAAATAATCCTGCATATAGATGCCTATATAGTTCCCCAAAGAGCAAGAGTTACGTGAATTATGTTAGTGCACTGGGACCACAAGGAAAGATGCACTAATTAGGAAGTGGTACACTGGGACCAGATACTCGATATATTTGGACCATGATGGTGCATTCAGACTAGTGTTGGTGCACTGAGGCAATGGTGCATTGAGGCAATAGTGCATTTAGTCCATAAACCTACGTTGTTATAAAAGGCAGACCCTACTGTAGGCCACCCTTGCCTAGTTAACTTTATAGGTAGGAAAACTTGTAAACTCCCTGCTCAATAGGTTTTCTCTAGTGAACCTCCCGTTTTCTACGGTGCCTTTTCCCGTGACCTTAGGTCGGGGTACCTAGCCATGTTTTATTTATGTAAGTGTTTGGCAGGGGCCCCGGGCACCTGATGCAGTTCGGGCTTGAATACTTCGGGGAACTCTTTCAGAAGTGAGGCATACTGGTGCGGGGCGATGGAACAGACTGTGGGCGTGCTGGGGCCTGTCGCCAGGGGAAGGGACTGGCAGGATTCGGCGTCCAGCAGGCGCTTGCAGCCGACGTCGACTGCCAGACCAAAGTGGGCCAGGAAGTCCGCACCCAGGAGTGGGGTCCTCACGTCTGCAATGATGAAACTCCACTTGTACCTCCAGCCAAGGATGGAGACCGACAGGAGCTTGGTGCTGTAGGAGAGGATGGGGGACCCGTTGGTGGCTGTCAGGAAGGCAGCAGGGTCCGACGGGCGTTTGCGGTCCTCTCTGGATGGCGGGAACACTGAGCGTACGGCCCCAGTGTCGATCAGCATCATCCTGCCGGAGATGGTGTCACAGACGTAAAAAACCTACTGGTGCTGGGCTCCTGGGTGCTTCTGCTGCCATGGCGGCCTGTGCTGTTGGCCGCCGCCGCACCAGTTTTTTGGGTGGGCAAAAGGGCAGGGGGGCTCACAGTTCCGGGCGTCCTTGCTGTACCGCCAGTGGTAGTAGCAAGGCCCCGGCAATTGCTTCTTTTGGTGAAGGGTTGGCCGCCTCCTGATGATGGCGTTTATCAACTCTTCTGCGGTTTCCTCTGGCTGGATGGAGTTGATGGGGTGTGCGGGCATGGATGCCCACTTCGCTGCCCTCGTGGAGTCAGTCAGCTGCTGTGCCGTTTTAATCAGGTCCTCGAGGGGCAGGGTGTAAGGCTCTAGGATCTGGGTCTGAACCTCCAGGAGGAGCTGACAGAGGAAGGTCTCCCTCGACAGGCTTATGTCTGTGTGCCTGCCGCTGCCGTCCGTCCTGGTAGGATGAGAGGGTCCTGGATGACGTTCTACGTCTCCAGGAGGTTCTGGTCGTGCCGGGGGTTGTTGGCGAGGTCGATTGCGCGGGCGGCTCTCTGGGAGATCAGCAGGGAGCAGGTCTCGACAAGAGAGGCCTTCAGCTTATGGTAGGTGGCAGGACTTGCAGCAGACATCCACGGGGCAATCTTCCTGTAAACCTCCTCTGGGGGGGCGTTGATTACGATGTCTGCCTGCAGCACTTCATTGGTCAGTCCTGCCAACCTGAACTGCCCCTCGACCCTGTAGAGCCATGATGGCAGGTTGTTGAGTGCGAACGGCGGCAGCTTTATGGCGAGGGCGGACCTTGCTTGGTCCATCAGGAAGGGCAGCGCACTAGGAGCAGGTACCAGCGTGGAGGAGCGCACGAGCCTCGGCGTGGGGGAGGGCGCGAGTGGGTTTTGCGCAAGGGAGATAACAGACTTCGCGAAGTTCGCAGTTATTTGTATGTGGGAGGGAATGTCTGCGTCCATGGTCGTTTCTGCACTCTCACTCGGAGTGTGAGTTACACTCGCGTCAATACATGCTTGGGAGTGTGCCGTGTGGGTCCACTATTGACGCTAATGACGCCGGTGATCTGCCGATGAGGGTCAGTACGCCCGAACGCTTTGTTAAAGCACCGTAGTTAGTCCGTTAGGGGCGTGGGGTAGTTCATCGGGCCAAGACTAAGTCGCCGTTTGGGTCCGTTAATGGCTCCAGGAACCACTCCGGGGTCACCAATGTGAAAGGGTGCAAAAGAGAGAGGAGGTAGACATTGACTGCTAGTTTATTAAGGGAGCAGGCTGCTTATAAAGTGGCGTGCGGACGTCAGTACAAAGACATACAAGGACGTACAGGTGACCCAAGGTCAATTGTTCTCAGTGTGAAACAGGACAGGTAAATACAGATAACGTGACACATAAAAATTAACAGATTAGACACAATAATGCTCTGACACATGTACAAACAAAAAACAAAAAGGGAAAAGAAGAGAAGTTATAGTGCTGTATATCGTGAGTTGAAAAAATCTGGTATCAAGCCATTTCATGTTATCAGCAAGCCCAACATCACGCAGCAACAGAGAGAGGAGACCGTGCATGGTTTTGTGGTTCATTTCTTAAAGATGGGGATGAAGCTGACTTTCTCCATGTTGCCGCATCAGATGAATCCTTCATTTACACAGTCAGGAAGCCAAATCATAAAAATGACATCATTTGGGATGCAAAGTTGGATGATATCAGCGATGACATGTGCTATCGCCAAGTTGTGAAATTTCCTGAATGTTTAGGAATTTTTCTCTGTTTCACAGCCAAATGGTTAATGTGGATCATCAACGAAAAAGGACAGTCATGGAATGGCGAATACTTCAAAGAAACTGTGCTTACTGGTGGAGTATTTCCTTTCCTCAAAGATCCTGAAAATGTGTTATCTGTTGAAGAAGTCACATTTTTGCATGATAAGCGCCATGTTTCAAGGCTCTTCAGACATAGGAACTGCCTTGAAACAGTGGTATCGATTTCTTCTCGTGAAGTGTATTTCCAGGTAGCTCCCCTGACCTTAATGTGTGTGAAAACATTGGTAGTATCTTAAAGGATCGTGTTGAAGCGCGCACAGTGAACTATGATGGTATACCAAGCCTCGACGATCTGTAAAGAGAGGTGACCGAAGTGCTCAGGGAAATGGAGTTTGAGTCTAAACTTTTTTGCGATTTGCTGAAATCATACCCCTCAAGAATGCAGGCTGTGGTACAGGCAGATGGAGGCCACACAAAATATTAAATACTCAGAGAGAAACTTAAATAAATACCTGTTCTGAATTACTTTTGCTTGTGTCCATATCAATTTTAGTTTATGCTGTAGAGGGGGGCCTCTAATTTCGAAACACCATGTATACATATACATATATATATATATATATATATATATATATATACATGGTTTGGGTATGTATAATAGATATATTAATTATTAATTATTCCTGATTTTCCCATAGAATAAGCATGGTTTAAAGTACGTCAGTAAAAAAGTGATTAACTTTATAACAGATGGTATGGAAATCCAGTCCTACTTGGTCAGGATTCGAATATGGCTGGCGAGTCTCCGACATACAAACGCACACACATATATGTATATATATGCATATATATGTATATGTATATATATATGTATATATGTTTTCACGTTCACGTCTTACAATCACCTATTTCTTTAACGAAATTTTCGGATTCTCAGTAAGATAAAGAAGACATTGATCGAACAGTGTTTGTAAAATTCATTCACTTAATATCTATTAAGCCACATCTTACCGAACATGTAGAAAGCCCGTCAAAGTCATTGATTCCTTGATTCAGATGTTCGATGAATTATTCAGTGAATGAATATGCGATGGCCTTTTATCGGTCTGATTCCCGTCCTAATGACAACGTTGCGTCTGCCATTCCTTTCAACTAAACACGGCAATGTATATGTATATAGAGGTCCCAATGCGGCGTTAACTCTACGGGGGAAACACGCCTCCCATTCCCCATCCCGACGAATCACCTGCTCCCGGCCCAACCCCAGTCCACCGAACCCTCTGCCAACTACCCCAGATCCCCGGTACGCTATGTCTATAGATCCCCCCGGGGTGTAAATGTGGTAAATGTGTGTGGTTGCAAATGAACGGGGCCACATGTAAATGATGTTCTCTCATTGGTTTAGAGGCACTAAGCGGCGAGGGGCTTTGATGTCGCCGACCAATTTGGGAACTGTCAGAGCCACGTCGTTGCCTCGGGACACAGTGACATGTTGCCGAGAGTAGGGTTATATTACGTTTATATTTCATAGACCATTCTTTTCTAATAACGTTCCTTTTCCTCGGGGATGCTTTGTGTATGTATGAGTGTGTGTGTGTGTGTGTGTGTGTGTGAGGCGGCAAGCTCTGTATGAGTACACGTGGGTGTGCCACTCGACCTTTCTCCAGCGATCTCACTTGATTTTAATAGCAACACAGAGAATTTGTCTCTTTTTATCTTGCCTTGAGTTGTCGGTTTAGAATAATATAATTTTGCATTTACCTGTCTTTTTTCTTATTTCTTAATCCCTGAACCCACGCACCAAGCACAAACTTTTCCTATATCCTTTACTATTTCTTGTTTTTTTTAATTCATGGTGTTTCCAGTTCACTCATGTTCACACATCTCACTTTTGCATGACTTCTGTATTTATAACAATTTTTTCAGGGCAATATAATTGACGAACACACATTGTACACTTCGGTAATCTACCTTTGACTTTTGTGTGGGATGCATCTCTGAAAATAGTAGTATATGTAAAGCAAGACCTGATATGTTTCAATATGAATATACACATGCCAATACACATGTTCTTTAGCGTAAAGTTTTTCTCTTGTAGGGTAGAGGACGCTCAGAGAAAAACAACACAAGGGTTACTGGCATATTCATACTTGAATTGGTGAATCGTGAATGAACCCCCTGTAAAGAAAACATTTACACTATTGGCTGTTTCACATATCGCCAGAGGAAGCTCATCAGCAACGCGTCACATCACCGCACACACTGACTCATCCATCTCTATATTGTACGCACTCTCAATCTTCTTGATAGTAAGCCACTTCCATTCCTAATACGACTTTCACCCCATCTAATTCATACTCTCCTCCTCCATCATAGTACTACAGAAATTCTCCAGCCTCTTGCCCTCCATTCAGTCAACAGACCAAAGAATGTAAAAATTACTTTATACATCATTTTCCTCCGCCAACCTTTTTACCACTTCTGGTACCTTCGCATTTTTCACCACAGTTCTTTTTTGGCATGCGCTGAATATTACACAAACAGTTCATCTCAACAGATTCGTCATTTTCCTTTTCATTTGCATTCAGCAACCCCTTCACATGCTCCCACCTTTTCTTCTATAGAAGCAGCAAATCTCTTCCCATTCTTTTGCTCCCTTTCTGCTTCCTTCATAGTGTCACCTATTCTGTGACACCTACTGTCTCATCCTATCAACATCTGTTTTAACTTCTTCCAAATATCTAAACACACCAACAGCCCCCGTTCTTTCAACATATATTAACAGTTATTACTTCTTCCTGACTGGCCTTACCCTTACAGCCATATTCTTACATTTCTTATCAGTTTTCTGCTCTTGGAAGCACTTTTAAAAGTATTTCACTGGTTTCAGAAGTTTTTCTTCACGATTCCCAGTCAGTAGGCTACTTATCATCTGCAAATATTAGCCATTTCACACACCATTCATAGCTAATTTTCTTATCCTAAAATGTGTGCCATTTTTCTGACTTATTGCATCATTCCATTCGTAAATGTATTGAATAGCAATAGAGACATTACAAAACCTTCTCTCATCATTGTAACTTATATTCATTCCAACATACATTTTGCTTCCACAATAAAAACTTTAATCACTCCCACATTCTATACCAAATATCCTCAACACCCTTCACAGTGCTTCTATATAGTTTGTCTTTAGCTTTTCCTAGGCCCATGTATGCCAGTGCAAAGATTAACATTTACCTTCACACTTCTCATATATTTGTTTCATGACAAATACT
>NC_089799.1:33939613-33967113 GCF_040412425.1 Macrobrachium rosenbergii | reverse complement strand
GTTACAGCACATTAGCTTTTCATTATGATGAGAAAGTAGCACGTAGCTCACTATTACAGTACCATATATGATTGCTGGACGTTAGGCTATCCAGCCACCTACTGCATGGGAACTATCAAGTTAAATCCATTACTTCTTTCAGTATCATTTCAAGCATAAATGACCTTTACTTAAGGCCAGGAGAGAGAGAGTTTAGGTGGTTAGTGTTTGTTTTACAGAGAGAGAGAGAGAGAGAGAGAGAGAGAGAGAGAGAGAGAGAGAGAGAGAGAGAGAGAGAGAGAGACTGACTAACCTTGGTAAGCGTAGTGGTCGACATAAACACAGCAGTTCTTGTAACGGAAACAGCAGTTTTGCCACTGGTGAAGATCCATTAAAGCGCAGAACTTGGGCCTGCATGCTTCCCTTCGGTGTTCCTCTAGTCTCATTCTGCCAAAAGGAAAACAAACGTTAAGAATAAATCAATAATACTGCTCAAGTTCAGCCACCATACTATTTGAACGGAGAGAAGACTCTTCTCAGAGCAGACGAAATTAATTAAGCCTGTATACTCGTAGATGAAATTAAAGCCATGTTATTGCTCACTACCCAAGCCCAACCCTAACGAAATAACAATACTAGGTACGAGCTTGATGGCGAGTGCTGCGCTGGAACTCGGTGCTGCCCATCATCATATCTCCAATACCCTCCCGATCCCCTACCTACCCCGCCTCCACCCGGGGCGGACAAACAGGTTTGCAGGAGGAGGGTGTTTGTTTCATGGCTCCCCTACCCTCCCGATCTCCTACCTAACTCCACCACCTGGGGCTGACGAACAAGAAAGATCCACCCGGATTTTATTATTACAGAAGATGACTTTATGGCAAACATTGTTGTAATCAGAACCATTTTACGTCTCTACGTAAACGACGGAATAGCAGACACAGACGCTTATACGAACAGAAATGAACGCATCCAGATCGTTCGTTAACCTGTCATCGTTCATAAAATCGCATGAACTAAATAACATTCTTTACAAAACGGTTACGGCGGCAAACTGTTCATTCCATTTTAGTTATCTAGTTTCTGATTAGTCAGCCGCCATGAAAAGCAAGGCGCCCGAGGGGAGGTTTAGGGAGAAGTCAAAGGATACGGATAATTATGCCCTGTGGAGTAAATTTTTTCCAACACTTTTTTGACTATGTGGCCTTTGTATCATTTAACTAATAAACATTAAAGGTAACAGAAGTTGTGTATATTTTATAATTTTTATATAATTTTTTAATGATATTTACAAATGATTAACATTCCACGCAGAGAATAACACCCTCATACTTTTACACACACACACACACACACACATATATATATAATATATATGTAAATATATATATATATATATATACATATATATATATATATATATATATATATATATATATATATATATAATTATATAATGTAATATATATATATATATATATATATATATATATATATATATATATATATATATAATATATAATGTATATATATATATATATATATATATATATATATATATATATAATATATAATGTATATATATATATATATATATATATATATATATATATATATATATAATATATAATGTATATATATATATATATATATATATATATATATATATATATATATATATATATATATATATATATATATATATATATATATATATATATATATATATATATATATATATATATATATATATATATATATATATATAATATATAATATATATATATATATATATGTGTGTGTGTGTGTGTGTGTGTAAATATATAAATGTATGTGTGTGTATAGACCGTGTTCTTGGCCTATGCCATACATTCACAGCTGAAGAAAGAACAGGGAAAAACTTGAACGGAAGCAAGTTCTTTGCGTGTTACTCAGACATCGTCCATCACTTAAATGGTCTTGCAAATATCCATGCCTAAGTTTCTTGCGATACTTTGCATGAAAAAACTTTTTCAACTTCCGTTCACATGCAATGCGTCTGGGAAACATGGAAAAATGTTCGACTCAGAGTACGGAAATAAACCGACGAATATACCAGACAGAAACACGAGCTACCGTTTTCTATAAGATATGATGACGACCTTACAGAACATGATTTTCTTGGCGTGTTTTTGATGGGGTACTTCCCAAGTTCAGCAATGCCAAGACATCAAATTTATTGTTTTATTATTGTGCTATGCATCACAAGCAGTATTGCATACGTAAAGTTTATGTTTAAACTATATGTAATATAATTTACAACTGCATATACGGAGTAATACTGACACTCCTTTACGTTATATATCAAATGCAATTACAGTAAACTCTTGGCTTGTCATTTTTATAACTTTTTGTTGTACGGTACAATTGATACGGCAAGTTCAGACAGTATAAACCTGAAAAGTTTTGACTTAAGAACTGTTGTTGACACGCACAGAAAAATATATAGATACGAAATTGCCTAGCCATCCACTTTGGTTAAATCAGAGATCTGGTTAAAAAACTGATTAAATAATAATAATTACAGAGTCATACCGTTACTTAAAATAAACATGTTTACCTGCAATACACAAGCGCAAGCTATTTATTATATACGAAAAAGAATAAAATTATACACACACACACACACACATACACACACACACACACACACACACACATATCATATATATATATATATATATATATATATATATATATATGTATATGTGTGTGTGTGTGTGTGTGTATGTGTGTGTACTAATGACCCCATGTAAAGAAGGGCCAACCCTTTTATAGTACTAAACACGGCGAGGTAAAACAGTGATTCATCTACACTGTCTCGCCGTGTTTAGTACTAGCCCCTGGGGGATCAAATGTCTGGTACTGAAGTGTTCATATCTAGAACAGCAAACCCGATTATTAGCATGTAAAGAATAACAAACCCAATAATCTTCTTGTAAAGAATAGCAAACCCTGCTGTGAGTGGGTACGCTAATCTTGACATGATATTTATATATACAGTATATATATATATATATATATATATATATATATATATATATATATATATATATATATATATTATATATATATATATATATATATATATATATATATTCTCACATATTTCCATTCTTCCCTAGGGAATAAATTAATTTTCTTCATAAAAATCTCTCTTAGTTGAGTATAAGGGCCCCTCGTAGTGGCAGGAAAAAGAATTATCATTCATTTTAACCCCAGACAGCACTTTTTCCACATTCCAAACCAGCCAGCACAAAATGCCAAGATAAGCCAGGACAATAGACCCCTCTCTTCACAACCCCCTGCTAAAGAACACTCCTAAATTTTCCCCCCACTTGGGGTAGTGTTATTGGAGTAGGTTTTAGGGAGGTTATAGTTATTAAAGACGTAGGCCTCTCGAAGGGAAGGCTGCTGACTTAATCTTTAGGTCCTTAGACTATAAGGCCTCTTTTCCCTTGACCTTGTTACTAGCTTAATGACGTGCTTTCAGATTCGCCTAGCTTGAGTTCATACAAACACACGCCCAAGCGCAACGCCAGCCATGCAGACAGAGACACACTGGCCTTAGTGAGAAGCAGAAGACCACGCTTCCTCTCAACCCTGACTGGTGACAGATAACGTTCATTCTACAAGTTCAAAGGTTTATTTAGGAGCTTATATAAGCATGGGAAGGTATGTCTGAGTAGCAGTCTTTCACCAGTACCCCTCTGTTCATTCTAGTGAAATTCTTATCTTTATTTCTCCAAGATTTTTGCCATCTCCATTCCACTTCTTGCCTTCCATTTGTTTGCAAAGGCCAGCCCATAACCAGCCCTTGACTTGCATTGTGTTTAAGTAAAACATCAAGAGCCTTATCAAACTACTCCCTCCATAGTGTTAAAACTTGGGCTAATTAAAGCTAATTAATCAATTCCTCCATGGTGCATTGTTTAGTAATGAGGGAGAACTGATTTGTATACAAGTGTATGCTAATTCTGGAATTCTCTTCCAGGAGATCGGATATCCCGATCCAGTTTCGCTAGCCTGTGCCTCAAATCCCCTTGAAAGACTGCCATTACGATATTGCAAGCATTCCCTGGTCCGCAGTCTGGCAGCCGTGCCCATTGCATACAAGATAATTCTTTGCAGAAATCGATTGCATTTACCCTGGGACTTAGCCCTTTAATTTTTTTATTTTTTGATCTTAAATGCTGTATCATCAGCCTATCAGATTGGCCTTGCTTTCTTTCTGTAAATAAATACATCTAAGGTAAAGAGAGTTCTAATTCCAATTGGCGACCTTCCCATTCCTGATTTAATTAATGGTAAAATCAAGGCAAGCCCTGCATTTTCTTCCCTTTTGATTACGTCTCGGTGTTCCCTTTGGCCTCTAAGGCAGTCCTAAGTAAAAACCCTCCTTGTTCCTTCTGTAAGGGCATCAAATCGCCTCTCCAGTCTTGTGTTTTGCTCCTCATATGTACATTAATCATGTCATATATGTTACTTGTTATTATTTCAGATTCTTTATGTATCTCATTGTATGCATCATTGTATGGCCTTTCCGCTGATATATATATCTGCCTTTTACATGTTCTGTAAGGCATTATATATGTCTTCTTATGCCTGTTAACAAACACAATTTCTGTATGGACGCAGTGGGAGGGGCTTCAGGTCGCCCGCTACCATTCCATCCGTTTTCCGCATTATAAACGCCTGTCGAGAATAATAAAGAATCATTCTTTCACTTCTGACATTTCTTGAACCTCACACTGTTGACCCCAGAGTGACAGTTAGTGCAGTTTTGGCCTAGCCATTAACGGACCAGAAATGGCCACAGCCTACCATCAGAGAGCCTTTAGTGGATTTATTACGGCGTCAAAGTTTAGGCCTCTGATAGCTCCTTCCCTGGTGGAAACCGTGCCATTAACAGACTAAATACGGCATACCCAAAAAGGGCACGTTTTGGCACTTCATTCGACCACTCTATCGATCAGCACCATTAACGGATTCAATGATGCGCATTTTCCCGCGCTTTGGTGCATGAGTAGTAAAGACATCAGAAGCTGAACTTCAATGCGAACAGGCGTGCATCGTCTGTACTGCCCTCTTGCCAACAAAGCCAGATGCGGTAAAACTTCCTCCGCTTTTGCGGCAAAACACGGCATCATGGTTCCTGCGCGCAGACTGCACTTTCGCGTGGCTCGCATCTCAGACGATGCTATCAAATCCGATGTCAAAATGACGGCACTCCCAGAAGAGGTGTTCAACAAAATCTCCCCCTGGCTCGACGCGCAGCCGGACAAGGTCACATACGTGGCCTTGAAGGATAAACTCATCCAAACTTATGGATGACTGTGACCGAGAGAACGCAGCACGCACTCGACCTATTATCCCAGCCCCTCGGAGAAGCATCACCCATGGAAGCCTGGGACAAACTACAGGGGTTGGTAACACTGCCAGGCCGCGACGAAAACGGGAGGAAGAGGAAGGTAGACTTAACAAGAGCGATCTTCCTTCAGCGCCTCACACAGGAAGTTAGGGGCCAGATAAAAGACACAGATGCCCTCGACAAGGACACCTTAGTCGACATCGCCCAGAAAATACATGCCGCCGCCGCCACACTGGGAGCCTGCAGCCTGACAGAGGACAACAATGACAGCGAGGGAGACATCAACGCCGTTTACAGGAAGAAGGCACCATTCAGGAACACAGGACATGGTCAAACCCGGCGTGATGCTTCTTCCATAGAAAATTCAGCACCAAGGCCAGGAACTGCAGACCTCCCTGTTCCTTTACAAAAAAAAAAAGGACAAAAGTGGCCACAAGTAACAGCAGTGGCCACGAAATCCAACTTCCACCAACCAGCAGGCTTCTTCATCAGAGACAAAAATTCGAAACGGCACCTGCTGGTAGATACTGGAGCAATGCAGAGACGAAAATTCGAAACGGCACCTGCTGGTAGATACTGGAGCAATGCAGTCGGTTTTCCCGCCATCCGAGGAAGATTTGAAAAAGATAGCTGACCCAACACCTGAACTCATAGCAGCAAACGGAACTCCCATCTGCACATATGGCACGACGACCCGGACCATCTCAATTCTGGGCCACAGATACCACTGGCCCTTCGTTATCGCAGACGTCAAGTTCCCCCTGCTGGGCGCAAACTTCCTAGGGCACCATGGACTTCTGGTCGACGTCGGAAGACAGTGCCTCCTCGACACAGGAACCTGCCACTCCCGTCAGCTCTCCACCGGACCTGGAATGCCCACCATCTACTCCACAGCAACCCAAAAGCCATAGTCCCTCCTACAGGAGTTCCTGGACGTATTCAAACCAGAGCTATGCCATTCACCAGGGGCTTCAGCAAAGCATGGCATCTTCCATCATATCACCATGATGGGCCCACCAACCCATGCCACGTTCCAACGACTGTCCCCCCAAAAGTTACAAGATGCCAAACGGGCCTTCGCAGAGATGGAACAGATGGGCGTCTGTAAAAAAGCCCATGGGCGTCTCCCCTCCACATGGTAAATAAGTTCGATGGTTCATGGAGGCCCTGCAGGGACTATCGGCGCTGGAATTTACTGACAACACCAGACCACTACCCCCTTCCTAACATGCAAGACCTGACGGGTGCCCTCGACGGCACAAAGATTTTCTCCAAGATGGACCTGCTGAAGTCATACATCCAAGTCCCTGTGCATCCCAAAGACCGCCATCATCATGCCCTTCGGGACTTGCACATTCTCCTATTCCACCTTCGGTCTCAGGAACGCAGGTGCCACATTCCAGCACCTGATGGACACCATCTTGGGGGATCTGCCTTTCTGCATCTGCTATGTCGACGACATTCTCATCTTCTCCAGGTCCCCAGAGGAGCACCTTTGCCATGTCCGCGCCATCCTGAAACGTCTGCAGGACAGCAGACTAGTTGTCAGGTTTGACAAATGCATTTTCAGAACAGAAAAAGTAGACTTCCTCAGGCACAAGATTTCCCCAGCAGGAGTGCGCCCCACAGCCTCTAAAGTAAAAGCTATAGAGAATTTCCCGAAAACACAAAGCATCAAGGCCCTTCAGGAGTTTCTCGGGATGATAAACTTCTACCGACGTTTCATCCCAGACGTCGCCCTCACTATGTAATCCTGAAGGGCAAGCCAAAAACACTGACCTGGGAGGCTCCGCAGCAGCAGGCATTCATAGAGACAAAGACAGCCCTTCCCAATGCCACTACCTTGACTCACCACAACCCGGCAACTGCCCTCAGACTGACAATGGACGCCAGCAACATCGCCTCTGGCGCAGTACTCAAGCAACTAGTGAACGGCGGCCCCCAACCTTTGGCCTTCTTCAGCCACAAGTTTTCACCAGCAGAGACCCGCTACAGCGCCTTCGACAGGGAGTTGCTGGCTATCTATCGGGCCATGAGACACTTCAAGCACCTGCTGAGGGGACCGAATTTACAATCCTAACAGATCACAAACCCTTGGTGCACGCATTTGCAAAGCCGGGAGACGCGTGGTCTGCAAGGCAACAGCAACACCTGAACCCCATCTCCGAATTCAGGTGCACCATCAACTGCGTCCCTGGCAGGAAGAATCCAGTAGCCGACGCCCTGTCGAGAGTAGAAATCAATTCCCTTCCCCTTGGCATCGACCATGAAGACCTAACAAAAGAACAAGCAGCAGACCCAGACACGGCAGACTAGAGCGGCAGTGATGGCTTTCTTAGTGGGTAGATGTGCCTCTAGGGAACTCGAACACAACTCTCCTCTGCGACACCAGCACAGGCCACCCCCGCCCCCTAGTACCCGCCTCGAGGAGGAAGCAGGCATTTAACATAATCCATGGTCTCTCCCATCCATCAGTGCGCACAACGGCGTGCCTCATGACTGACAAGTTCATCTGGCATGGCATCAACAAGGATGTCCGACAGTGGGCAAGGAGCTGTATCCCATGCCAGGCGAGCAAAACATCCCGGCACACAGAATCCGGGGTCGGCGACTTCCCCCAGCCTCGTTGGCGCTTCGGCCACATCCACATCGACGTCATCGGACCTCTTCCACAGCTGGGAGGAGCCAGTTACCTCCTGACGATCACAGACTGCTCAACCCGCTGGCCCGAGGCAACCCTCATGGAGGAGGCATCAACAGCGTCATGTGCAGAGGCCCTGCTCTCCAGTTGGATCAGCCATATTGAAGTGCCAGACAGCATCACTACAGACAGGGGTCCAGCCTTCCTGTAAGAGCTCTGGATCTCCTTAGCACGACTGATGGGTACAACACTACACAGCACAACGGCCTACAATCCTGCAGTGAACGGCATAGTCGAGAGGGCGCACAACTCTCTCATGGCACGTTGCACTGACGAGAGGTGGAACAGCTCCCCTGGGTCCTGCTGGGTCTCCGCACCGCACTGAAAGCAAATGGTGATGCCTCCCCTGCTGAAAAAGCCTACGGGGAGACACTGGGCGTTCCTGGAGAATTCTTCCCACCGTCGGCCGACGGCGCCGACACCCCGCTCCCGAGGTTGAGGGAACTCACACAGAAGTTTGTGCCCTGCCATAAGACCTTCACCGACAGAACCACCACCTACAGCCCACCTGCCTTAGACTCCTGCACCTACGTCTTCGTCAGGGTGGACGCCCATCAACCGCCCTTAACCAGGCCCTACAGGGGGTCCCACCTAGTCATTAGGCGGGCCGCCAAGGCATACCTCCTTGACATCCATGGGCGTGAAGACTGGGTCACCATTGACAGACAATTTCTGTATGGATGCAGCGGGGGCCTCAGGTCTGCTTTCCACATTATAAACACCTGTCGAGAATAATAAAGAATCAGTCTTTCACTTCTGACATTTCTTGAACCTCACACTTCTCTCCAAAGGACCCTCATTCGTGAGAGTGACAACCATTTTACCAGGATTTCCTAGTACAAGAGTAACTAGCCTTGCTATCTGCTAAACACTAGGAATGAATGAACCAGGAATAAATCATTAATTTAATTCCATTGTTTACAAAGGCACACAAAGGCGACTGGAAGCAGGGAACATACAGGTAAAGAGGTTATTATCATTAAGTTTGATAACAGTGAGGATGTAGGGATAAATAGGAAAGTGATAAATTAATTTCCGAGAAAGAGAAAGACGCAGAAATGCGACTGTTACAATTTCTTACAAACAGTAGGTAAAAGCAGCCAATCTCAAGTTAGCGATAAAGTAGCATTAGCAAAATTTTCCACCCGCAAACTTTCAAGCTGCCAGTGAGTAGGCATTAGCAGATCTACTGCATTAGGGATCTACTGCATGTGTTAGCAAGAACAAGTTAGCTAGGAGTTTATTCAAGAACAGTTACGGCCAAGAAAAGCGTACAGTTTCTCTGTCTGTGATATAAATCTCGAATTCACGAATAGTTGAGACGTGTAACGAACTCTGGCATCACAAAGCAGACACAGGTTCGTCAGACGTCTGTTCAAGTTGGCACCACCTTCCAAGAACTGAAATCCACTCTCGCCGAGACCTGCTCCCTGCCGGTCTCCGAGACAGCTGCCCGTGCCCTCGACCTCGCCCTCGCCCTCAACCCCCGGCAGGAGTGAAACCTCTTGGAAGCGTGGCACGCCCTCCAGGGCCTCCTCCTCCTCCCCGAGACTGAAGCAGCGGCAGGCACAAGGAAATCAGTCTGTTGAGGGAGATCTTCCTGCAGAAACTACTGCCAGAGGTCTGAGGGTAGATCACGGACGCGTACACCCTGCCAGTCAAGGACCTAATCAGGTTGGCGTAGCAGATGATAGACTCCACGAAGGCGGTCAAGCAGGTGACCACGCCCGCACACTCCGCCAACTACCTCCTGCCAGAGGACCCCACCACGGAGCCCGTCAACTCCGTTGAGCAGAAAAGGTCATCCCAGCAGCAGAAGGGGGAGGGGCTGGGGCTATGTTACTTCCACCTGAGGTACGGGAGCCTCCCGGAGATGTGAAGCCCTCTGCCCTTTCTTCCCTTCATAAAACGAAGGAGGCGGCGGCCAATCCCACAGGCCGCTGCGGCAGCAACAACAAAAATACCCAGGGGCCCTTACCATTGGGGTTCTACGTCCGCAATGTGATCTCCAGCAGGATGATGTTGGTCGACACAAGAGCCATGCGTTCAGTGTTTCCACCTTCAGGAGAGGACCGCAGACGACCGCCGGACCCGACTACCTGCCTGACGGCAGCAAACAGGTCCCCCATCCTCTCCTACGGCACCCAGCTCCTGTCAATCTCCATCCTTGGCCGGAGGTACAGCTGGAAGTTCATCATCGCGGACATCAGGACTCCACTCCTTGGGGCGGATTTCCTTGACCACTTCAGTCTAGCAGTCAACGTTGCCCGCAAATGCCTGCTGGACACCCAGCCCTGCCAGTCCCTGCTCTTGTCGCCAGGCTCCAGGGAGCCCCCCATCTGTTCCATCGCGCCCCACCAGTATGGTTCCCTCCTGAAGGAATTCCCTGAAGTCCTCAAACCCGAGCTCCGCCAGATGCCGGGACTCCTGCCAAACATGGGATATACCACTATATCAAGACAAAGAGGGCCCCGACGTACGCGAAGTTCCAACGGCTTCCCCCGCATTGCCTTCAGGAGGCCAAAAAGGCCTTCGCAGAGATGGAAAGGATGGGCATATGCAAAAAGGCTTCCAGCCCATGGGCCTCCCCTCTTCACATGGTGCAGAAACCAGATGGCACCTGGAGGCCCTGCGGCGACTACAGGCAGCTGAACCTGGCAACAGAACCGGACCACTACCCCCTACCGAACATGCAGAACCTGACGGCCTCTTTATACGGGGCCAGGATTTTCTCCAAAAATCTATTTTCAGGTCCCAGTAGTGCCGGAGGACATCCCCAAAACCGCCATCGTCACACCCTTCGGGTCCTACATCTTCGCCTTCTCCACCTTTGGCCTGAGGAACGAGGGCGCGACCTTCCAGAGATTGATTGACAGCATCCTTGGGGACCTGGACTTCTGCATCAACGGTTGCTAATCTTTTCCAGATCCTGGGAGGAACACCTGCGACACATCCCAAAGGTCTTGCAGCGCCTGCAGGAAAGTGGCCTCGTCGTCAGGTTTGACAAATGCACCTTTGGCGTTGAGAAGGTGGAGTTCCTGGGCCATGAGATATCCCCGGGAGGCATCCGCCCAATGTCGTCGAAGGTTGAAACCGCCGAGAAGTTCCCCACCCCTACCTCCATCAGGGCCGTACAAGAATTCCTCGGGATGGTCAACTACTACAGAAGATTCATCCCAGGGATTGCTCACACCATGGCCCCCCTGACGGAGGTCCCGAAGGGACGTCCAAAGACCTTAGTGTGGGGCCCCAACCCGCAGGTAGCTTTCCTCCTGATGAAGGCCACCCTCGCCAAACCAACATCTTTGGCCCACCAGGACCCCAGCGCTCCCCTCCAGCTGACGACAGACGCCAGCAACGTCGCCTGCGGAGCAATCCTGGAACAGGTCATCTGAGGGACCCCTCAGCCCATCACCTTCTTCAGTAGGAAGCTAAACCCCGCCGAGTCCAACTACAGCACCTTCGAAGCCGCTGGTCCACGCCTTCACGAGCTGGGCGGCGCATGGTCCTCTAGGCAGCAGCGGCACCTCTCGCAACCATTGCGGAGTTCACCTGCACCATCAAATACCTCCCCGGCAGGAAGAACCCGGTAGCCGACGCCCTCTCGAGGATCGAGATCGATTCTGTACAGCTTGGGATCGATTACAAGGCCTCGCCCATGAACAAGCTGCTGACCCTGAGACCCCAGCCTACCGTACAGCCGCCACGTCGCTGAAATGGAAGGATGTGCCCTTCAGCTCAGGAGGATCAACATTACTGAGCAATGTCAGTACCGGACGCCCCCATCCCCTGGTACCCGCCTCCAGACATTGGCTGGTTTTCAACATCATCCATGGCCTATCCCACCCCTCCGGAAGGACAACAGCCAGACTGCTGATGGAGAAGTTCGTCTGGCATGGCATACAGAAAGACGCGACGGCATGGGCAAGCCTGTGTATGAAGTGTCAGACAAGCAAAGTGGGACGGCACATCAAATCGGGGGTGAGCCAATTCCCCCAGCCAAAGAGACGCTTTGGGCACATCCACGTCGATGTAGCAGGACCCTTTCCTCCATCAGGAGGAGCCAGAGACCTTCTGACAGTTGTTGACTGCTCCACCAGGTGGCCCGAAGCTATGCCCATGGAAGAAGCCACCTCCAGTGCATGTGCGGAAGCCCTCCTCTCCAGCTGGATCAGCCGGTTCGGTGTCCCAGACAACATAACGACAGACGGGACCTGCTTTTCTGTCCGTGCTGTGGACCGTGCTGTGGACCGCCCTGGCATGTCTAATGGGGGACCACTCACCACAGCACCACCACCTACAACCCCGCAGCCAATGGAATGGTGGAAAGGTTCCACAGGTCTCTGAAGGTGTCCCGCATGGCTCATTGCTCTACTCAGCGGAAAAAGTCGCAGAGGACAGGGAAGACATAGGAATGCAGACGCTCCGAGACAGGGTTGGAAAGTTCGCCCCCTGCCAAAAGACATTCACCGACAGGACGTCCTCCTTCGTGGCCCCCGGGCTGTCCTCCGCCACCCACGTCTTCATCAGGGACAACGCCGTATGCCCACCCTTGACTAGACCCTACAGGGGACCTTTCCTTGTACTGGAAAGGAACAAGAAGGCATTCCGAATATCCATCCATGGGCGGGAAGACTGGGTGTCAATAGATTGTCTAAAACCCACACTCCTGGAGGGGGGCAACAAAGGCGGACCCCAAGATCTCCTGCGGGATGCGGTAGCCCTTCAAACAACCCCGGTCGCAGGAAGGAGGCGAGGGCATCCCCGAAAAACCAAGAAACCTGACGGAAAGGCACCCCAACAAACCACAGAGGACACTGGGGAAGGCGACCGCCCTCTCCAGTTGACATCAAGAAAGCGAGGCCCCCTTCGTCGCCCCAGCAGATACCTGGTTTAATCAGACTTTGCCTCCGTCTTTGCGGGGAGTATTGTAAAGTCCCCGCTCAATGCATTCTCTGTAGAGAACAACCCATTTTCTGCGGTGCCTTTTCATCGACCTAAGGTTGATCGGAATATATATTTATCATCGTAATTGTAAACTGTATATAGTCTTTCTAAACAATCATGTTTTATGTACAAGTTACAAGTTATTTATGTTATATGTCAGGCATTGTTGATCACTATGTTCTCTGTATGAACCTGTCCTGTTTTTGTAAGGAATTACTTTGACCTCAGGTCACCTGTAAATCTTTGTACCAGTGGTCTATGTGAACTATGCACGCGTCCACATCCCGCTTTATAAGCAGTTCGTTTTCATCAATAAACCAGCAGTACTTGTCTTCCGGCTCATTATTTCGCACCTCTCCCACACGCCCTTCCCCACCAGCAACATGGCAACAGAGTAGTACCAAGCCTTCATGAATTTAGGGAAGGAGGTCGGGGTCTCGGAAACCGCACTCACCAAGTGGATCAAAGAACAGTTAGCCGAATGAAGGTAGCATGAAGAAGAACAGAGCTAGCAAGAAGAAGAAAGAGAAGAGAGGAAAAGACAGAGAGAGGCCGAGCTAAGGAGAAAAGAAGCCGCCCAGTGGAGAGAAGAAGAAGAACAGAGAAGACAGCACAAATTAGCCCTCAAGGACAAGGTGCTCGAGCTGGAGAGAGCAAGGAAGGAAAGCGCTGAAGCTATAGCAACCCACAAGCCTCCAGCACGGCACCTGCTGCCTCAAATTCTCCACTATCAAGCTTTAACGCCCTAGTCCCCAAGTGGACTGAGGACGAGCCGGAAGCATGGCTAGAAGAGATCGAGACGCTCTTTGAAAACTACAACACCAACGCGATCGAAAGGTCCTTAGTGCTAACCAAGCACATGGAAGGAAAGGCTAAGACAGCCCTCTACTCGCTGGAGAAGAGCCAATGAGGCGACATGGCCACAGTCTGCGAGGTAATAGCCAAGGCATAAGAAATCACCCCCTTAGAAGTGGAGACAACGGTTCCGAGGTCTGGCCAAGGTAGCCGGCTGGTCCTGGACAGAATGGGCCTGTTACAAGACTCAGGCTGGGACCTGCTGGGTGTGCCTGGACCTCTGGCTGTGTACCTCAGTGATAAGCGGCCACCCACTCTCAGGGAAGCCTGCTGCTTGGCTGATGTCTGGGAAACGTTTAATGTCTCCCACAGAACATTTCAACACCGCATAGTGTCGCCCGGATACCTCTCAGGCTCAAGCTCAATTTGCGCACCTAGCAAACCTCCTTGCACCATCTGCAAGAAGTACAGTCATGCCGAAGCCGAGTGCCGCTACAAGGCAGATAACAACCAGGGCAACAACCAACGGCAGCCTACCAATAGCCACCACCCTCCTCTCCTTCTACCTCCGCACCATCTTCCCAGCAGACCGTCACTGCTGGGAGATCATCCCATCCCAGTGGACCCTGCCGAGACTGTGGGACTCTAGGGCACTTTCCTGCCGGGTATCCTGGCTGCTCAAATAATATGGTCTCTCCCAAGCATGTCAACCTGATCAGTGCCACAGCTTCCTTGGCTGTGCCACCAGAAAGTTCTCACTCTGAGTGGGTCTGAACTCAGTCCGTCTCAGTGGCCCCTCTGGATGGCTCTAGCCCACCAGTGCACCTACCAACTATTGCAGACACTGGCTCGGATATTAGCCTGATTGATCGGGCCAAAGTGCCAGCCAGTGCCACCGTAGACAAGCAAACCAGGTGGATGGTAACCTGGGTAGACGAACAATCCTTGACTGTTCCCACAGTCGAACTCAGGGTGATCACCCCTTGGAGCACCAAAACTCACCGCCTTGGCGTGGTGAAACATATCAGGCACGGAGTGGAATTCCTGCTAGGACGAGACATCCTCAGGGGATGTCCCACACCCACGCCACTCTGTTGCCTGACTGCCTCAGCCAGTGAGGCCATGCCAAAACTTCCTGAGCGGGACACAGCCTCTGTGACAGCTGTGCCACCATCAGCCCAACCTTCTGTTCGCCCAAGAGCGAACCGCACCCACCCTAACCATTCCAGGCCTAGTCTGCGAATCTCACAACTGGATGGCCACCAAAAAACTCCTCCCTCACCACGAAGGGATACTACCAAATACTGCTGCAGGACCTGCAACATAAGAGGGCACTCCGAAAGATGGTCAGACCAAGTGCCCCAGCAAGCTAGCCGCAGCAGTCACCATTTCCACAACCAACCCAAGAGGCTTGGCCCTCTCCCCAAGACAGGAATCTCTGTCGCCTATCACTCCATGTACACTGAGGGGTTTTGCACCCCGGGTCCCTCTTCAGCCTCGTCTGAATCCAATTCACTGCCAGTGCCACTTGCAAGCACTGGTCAGTGCCAAGCTCTGCCTATCTCAGCCGGAATCTCCATACCAACCTTAATCCCTGTGCCTGGCCCCGAGTTAGTTCCAGTGCCGGATCCAGAACCGGACACGGATCCTCCTACGGGAGATCCACCTAACCTCACAGATGTAGTCATCACCCATTGTGAGCCTCCGACCCCTGACATGTCTTCTTCCCACTCTCTTCCACCTGCCGAGGATGACCCTCTGGCAGGCCTGGACATTACCTCTTTTCTGGTCGAGCAGGAACTGTCCAGCCAGGATGCAGACACTGGCTCTACTCCCATGACAGTTGACGCAGCAACCGAAGTAGGAGACCAGCCTGTAGCTACTGAGGCTACCCCTAATCCTGCTCCTGACAGCACTCCTGGCCTGTCTCCAGAGTAGGTAGCCTCATCACCTCCTAGGAATGGCCTAGCCAGACCTTGGAGGCCCCAAAGAAGAATAAGAAGAGGCGGAAGAGATCCAATTAACAAATCAGAGCCACGAGCTCTCCTTGGTACTCGTGCCCAGTTGGCACAGTGCTGCTTCCATCTCAGAGTGATCCTGGCACCTGCCCAGAGAAGGTAGCCTGCGTGATCTCTGCCCCAGTAGTATTAACGATTAACCCCTTAGGCATTTGTAATAGACTAACCCTTTTCTTCAACTAACCTCCTTCAAAACTATCCCATACTCCAACTGATGCCTTCCTTAATTGCATACCATGATTTACCTTTCAGGTTACTCATGTTTAATTTTGTTGTGTGCATTAATCATAAAGCGTTGCATAACTCATAATTCATTGCATCCCTTTAGTCAGTGCCAACTCGTTCAGTGCCAGAGTCTTAGGATAGTAGGTTAGGTTAAATATTTACTGTGTGCATTTGCCTAGGATTAGAGTTCTCCTGTCATTAGAGACAGTTAGTAGAAGTGCCTATACCCTTAGACAGGTTAGGTCTGTTGTAGTACGTAAGTTAGCCAACCCAAGTACCCCTCTTAGCAGTTAGGTAGGTCCATTTAGCCATTGCAGTGCAAAAGCACAACTCATGTAGGGACACTAGCTGACTAATCAGGACGAATAGCTATTCAGCCAAGACCTTCACGCCCGAAAGGGTGTGAATGCCTTTCCAAAGGGGGGGACCTCTCACGTATTTCCGTTCTTCCCTTTAGCCAGCTTGGGAATAAATTAATTTTCTACATAAAAATCTCTCTTAGTTGAGTATAAGGGCCCCTCGTAGTGGTAGGGAAAATAATTATCGTTCATTTTAACCCCAGAGTGCACTTTTTCCACATTCCAAACCAGCCAGCACAAAATGCCAAGACAAGCCAGGACAATAGACCCCTCTCTTCACAACCCCCTGCTAAAGAACACACCTAAATTTTCCCCCCCACTTGGGGTAGTGTTATTGGAGTAGGTTTTAGGGAGGTTATAGTTATTAGAGACGTAGGCCTCTTGAAGGGAAGGCTGCTGACTTAATCTTTAGGTCCTTAGACTATAAGGCCTCTTTTCCCTTGACCTTGTTACTGACTTAATGATGTGCTTTCAGATTTGCCTAGCTTGCGTACATACGAACACACGCCTAAGCGCAATGCCAGCCACGCATACAAAGACGCACTGGCCTTAGTGAGAAGCGGAAGACCACGCTTCCTCTCAACCCTGACTGGTGACAGATGACATTCATTCTACAAGTTCAAAGGCTTATTTAGGAGGTCATGTAAGCATGGGAAGGTATGTCTGAGTAGCAGTCTTTCGCCAGTACCCCTCTGTTCATTTTAGTGAAATTCTTATCTTTATTTTTCCAAGATTTTTGCCATTTCCATTCCACTTCTTGCCTTCCCTTTTGTTTGCAAAGACCAGCCCATAACCAGCCCTTGACTTGCCTTGTGTTTAAGCAAAGCATCAAGAACCTTATCAAACTACTCCCTCCATAGTGTTAACTTGGGCTAATTAAAGCTAATTAATCAATTCCTCCATGGTGCATTGTTTAGTAATGAGGGAGAACTGATTTCTATACAAGTGTATGCTAATTCTGGAATTCTCTTCCAGGAGATCGAATATCCCAAGTCCAGTTTCACTAGCCTGTGCCTCAAATCCCTTTGAAAGACTGCCATTACAATATTGCAAGTATTCCCTGGTCCGCGGTCTGGCAGCCATACCCGTTGCATACAAGATAATTCTTTGTAAAAATCGACTGCATTTACCCTGGGACTTACCCCTTTTATTTTTTTATTTTTTGATCTTAAATGCTGTATCACCAGCCTATCAGATTTGCCTTGCTCCCTTTCCGTAAATAAATACATCTAAGGTAAAGAGAGTTCTAATTCCAATTGGCGACCTTCCCATTTCTAACTTAATTAATGGTAAAATCAAGGTAAGTCCTGCATTTTCTTCCCTTCTGAGTATGTCTCGGTGTTCCCTTTGGCCTCTAAGGCAGTCCTAAGTAAAAAACCCTCCTTGTTCCTTCTCCAAAGGACCCCCATTCGTGATAATATGTATATATATATATATATATATATATATATATATATATATATATATATATATATATATATATATATATATATATATATGTGTGTGTGTGTGTGTGTGTGTGTGTGTGTGTGTGTGTGTGTGTATGTGTGTGTGCGTGTGTAAATGCTGTTTTATGGACGTCAGCTACCTGATCCATCTATTGTATTTTCCTTTTTTGAAAGAAAATATAACCAATCTAGAGTTATGAGAGAGGTGAACATTAGGCCTACTAAAGAAATGAATTTGGAAGTAAAAAAAATCCCACTTCGTCGCAGGGTGAAGCCAGTTACTCTTTCTGTAAATACTTACCGGCTTTGTTTATCAAGTTCAAACAGCTGTTATTATGTGTGAACGTTATCAGATAGGACTATTTTTTTAGTCAAATTCAACTTAATTGCCCTAATATTTGGACCATGAAGAATATATCGCCCTTATAAGCTTACCACCCGTATCTGACACCCATAACCGCCCTCTTCATATTCCTTTGAAACAATTTTTCCTGTTTTAAAATGAGAAACATAAGTCTTTTCGATGCAACTTAACAGCTATGTTTCACAAAGAAAATACTTTGTACCCTAAATGAAACTGTTCCATTTATTTTCTGATTCATTTTTGATTCATTTTTAAGGGGTCCTTACAACAAGCAGCACGAAGCTGTCCTGATCAAATCTAAAGGGGTTACCGATTAATATGAAACAAAAAAAAAATTAGATGCTAAACACAAGAATCATTCCTCTCCAAGAAACAAAATTAATCAGATATGTATTCTTTATAAAAAGAAAATATTAATCTTTTCCATGTTCACCTCTCGCTATCGATATTTAGTACAAGCCCGTTGGGGATTACTGTGAAAACATAAATAAAAGACTGTAAATATCATAAAGATAGTAGCCCCCAAGAAATATTAGTCCTAGGTAACGACCCCGAAAACCCTTGGGGGTCACTATATAGGAAAGATCCATACTTTCTCTTCCAAATAAAAAAAAAATGAAAAATAATGAAACCGTTAGCACGACTTACTCTTGCACGTTGGGATGCACAGGTGGCAAGAAAAACGTGACGTCATTTTTGCTTGGTTTGTTGGGCTTGCGTTGTCTTTCATCCTCAATGGTCACTGGCTTGACCATGTCAAGGCTCGAGAGCCGCAGGTTGGCGGGACGACCCGACTGGTCGTGCCTGGCTGCCCCAGCTGCGATGCCCGGTGGGAGTAACCTGGAAGAATGAGGGGGAAAAAATAGACATTATTTATCATTTGATTCACAAAATTATGGAACATAAGCATGCGATGTAAAAACTGTTTTGTGTAAATACAAACTTAAAATTTTGTGTAAATACAAACTCAGAAATACGACACACGCCCGTGTGTGTGAGTTTTTGACAGCAGGTCAAAATCCCTGTCTGTCACTTTTCCTAAACTAGACAACGGCTCGAATCATGCCAGGAATAAAGCATTTCTCAATAACAATTCACCCTGGTTGCGAGTTATTCCTAAGGTATAGTGAACTAGATAATAAATAATATTTGTGGATTAACATTTGTGAATATAAAAAAGTCACTCGTGTATAAGTGACAAATATATGTCAAGCTCTTTATCCGCTTACATATTCAGTGGTGTGGAGGCCAATGAGCAAATGAATATCTCTACCCAGTACTGGACAACAGATACATGGACATTTCAGTTAAAGAGGATTATCTACACCGACCTCGAAAGGTCACAGTTATCTCGTCTCATGAAAACAAGAGTAATCCCCCGCCATTCCGACAAAATACGGGATGATCACGGAGATTTTCCATATCCTTTCGGCTTATCACGTATTATGACTTACATCAAACGGCAGGATATGACAAAGATATGCGAAGGGATGTCCTTCGTTTTTAGAGAACAGAAGTTTACATTCTGGTGCCAGAAAGTCTACTTTAAAGGAAATCAAAGTGGGTTTAACCACTGTGGTGAAACCAACACATAAGGTTTTATACATGTCTGAATAATAAATGGATTCTGTCGAACAGACACATTCGAAAATTATGATCTATTAATATACTTGTTTATAAATGCATTCTCATGGCACAAGATGGTAATGTGAATAATGAGTGATTACAATCCTAATTCCTACTGATTGAGACAGGAGATACCGAAGTCACAAATGCCGAAAGGAAAGATCAACTACGATATTATACATTCCTTACCACCCTTTCCCTTCCCCGCCCACCACCCCCCCAAAAAAATACTTTTAAAAATCAAAGGAAAACTTTTTGACCACGACAAAGTTCCAGCGCATAACAAACATGAGATGCCTATAATTAGTAGACATATAGAAACAAAGTAAATGGAAGTAAACCACGGCTTCAAGGTCATCATAAGTCAAATGACTTTCAACAGCAATAATGACCTTCAGTTCTCCCTTAAGCAAGAAATGAGGCAACCTAAGCATTAGACACTTTAACGCAGTCCTGTGTCTTTTGAAAGTAAATCTTGAAGCTATCAAATGTGGAAGCTAGAAGGAAAGGAGGGTTCATGATGCATGAGAGAAAGGAATTAATGTAAATTCGAGAATGCCTGTGGAAATGACAGTTGGGGATATATGGAGGCCAACTGTGGACTAACGAATGGAAAGGCACCAAAAACTGATGAGATTACGAGTGGGATGTTTCACTGCAGTGGTGAAAGTTGTAATTGAGTGGTTCACCAGGGAATGTAAGCTATGTCTGAATGAAGAAAACGACCCAATTTAAAGTGTGATAAGAATACCAATTTTGTTATTTTGTATGTGGATGAAGATAACATTAGTGACCAAGCATTATAAAGGAATAAAATACTCTGCATGCAAATGAAAGTAAAGTTTGGAATTAAACAAAAAAGTAAAGTGGACAACTATTAAGAAACAGTTGTGTGTGAAGAAGTCTTGGAGCAAAAGGGAAAACCAGTACTGAAACTGACAAAAAACTGTGACATAGAGATGCAATGCGGAGAATGTTCAGTAGGCATGATTTGGAAGGTAATTTGTTGATAGCTATGACAAGCGCAAATTGTGGCATTATAGGAGAATAAACGGTAAAAGTGAGTCTGCGACAATCAAGTATTATGCCCTTATACCAATTCAGTTTCTTTATGAATGGAGGCGTATGTGCAGAGTTTTGGGATAAAAAAATTATTCTAGTGAATGGAGTGAGAAGTGCCTGATATTTACAGATGAGTGTTGAGTGGGGATGGCAAAACTGCAGTCGGCCGAAAGAGTTTGAAAATAGTTAAAAAGAAGTTGAAAGTGAATGTGAGGTAGTGAAAAGTTATGATGGTGAATGAAAACCAGAAGGTGGAGCACTAAATGTTTATATATCTTGGATGGTGAAAGAATGGAACCACTGTAGCCATAGAGGCATTTCAGAAAAGATGCACTGGATTGTAGTCAGATGAGAGAAGAGGTAAGTTGCAGGATACGTGAAGCAATGGAGCTGTCGGGGCACAAGCACAAGATTTGAAATAAAAGAGAATTGTATTTGAAGGCATGGTTGAATCAACCTTCTCATATGAAAGTAAAGTGAAGCAGCTGAACCCCAATGAAAAAAAAAAAGTATTCCGTTGAAATGAACTGTTTTCACAGCACTGTGGAATCAGGAGAGTGAAAAATATGAAAAGCAGAATTAAAAGGTGTTTTAATAAGTGGTAAAAGGATTAACTTTGGTGAAAAGATGGTTCAAACATCCCAATCACTCCATTTTGCTTCCTGTCACCCGAAACCAAATAAGCAGAAATACAGAAACAATTAGGTAATTAAGTAGTAATGATCAAAGAAGTAAACTTACTCGATGGGTCCTCCTAAATCTTGGGTTGTTTCCTCTGGTTTGGTTGTTGTTGGAGTGGTTGTAGGAGCAGGAGTAGTCCGAGGTACTGTCACATGAACAGGCTTTGGCTTTTCAAAAGCAAAGGGGTCTGGAATTTTAGAAGTTTTGTAAATAATACCATCCTTTCTAGCCATATGCATTTAGTTTTTATCCCTTCCTATCTCCTCTCATGTAAAGTCCCTCTCTCTTTCTTTAGAGATTGTATATATATATATATATATATATATATATATATATATATATATATATATATATATATATATATATATATATATATATATATATATATATATATATATCAGGGTGTCCCAAAATAATGTATACACTCTTCAAATATTAATAGTTAATAATACGTTTTTTTTTCTATTTCAGATTTGACTAACCGCTGATGATGGATGATACTCAATTGACTTTCCAGCACAAAAAATTTATTTTAGAAACATTCTGGAAATACGAGAACAAAGCTGAAGTACAAAGACGCCTCACATGAGAGTTCCACGGAAACGCGGCATCACGTGTCACTATTTTACGCATCTTGGCTAACTTTGAGGAGCATGGAAGCATCCTGTGTATTTTAATAAACATTATCTCGTAATTAAATACTTTCAAATAAAATACCATTTACTCGCTCTAGATATTTATTCAGATGTGCAAGTGTGTGTATGTATACATAACATTATATATATATTTCATGCGTGTGTCTGTGCATATTTCGTGTGCGTGTGTAATAGTAAATCTGCAAGACTGAGTATGAAATGTTAATGTACATGGTGGAAAACTAGAAGTGGCTGAATCGACAAGTATTAGGAGTAAATATGACATACAATGAGAAAAGAGGCAAGTTCCAGAACAGCTTAAGCAAGACAGGTAGCAGGGTGTATGCAAACGATCAGGAGAATAATTTTTAATGGAAGCCACGGCTGGAAAGTATGAAGGACTTGTTGAGGAAGTGAACTTGGGATGTTTTCTGTCAATGAAAAGGTTTTTGAGATTACCGTTTACATTTTTGCTGGTAAGAACTGGGGGGCAAGAAATATAAGATAAACAGAAGTGGCAAAAATGTCCGGATAAGTAAAGGAACGTCTGTGATTACTGTGATTATCTGCGAAAGTGCAAGAAAGCGCGCAAAAGTGGTAAATGGAACAGTGCTGATGCAAAGTACAGTCAAAGTTAATGGTGATAGGGTCTTCTCAAGTGCATTTGCAGTAAATAATGGGGTATTACACGGGAATGGTATTTCACATTTGTTGTTTTGCCCCTTCGCACATATTTTAAAATAAAAATTTTGTCGGAGATGAAAGAAAATGTTTATATAGAATCTTGATAAGACTTACAATATATACAGTAGATGATGCAGTTTTTATTCAGCAAAACACCACAAGATTTACAAAGCTTGCTTTAAACAAAATGTGTCATATATCTACAAAAGTGGGACTCAAAATAAAATTATAAGAATTAAAAACAAACAATGAGGACGAAATAGCATCTGGTGGCGAAAAGATTCACAAGGTTTAATTTAGTGAAAGACTAACAGGGGCAAATCAAACAATGGGAAGGCTGAATTAGATTTGGTAATCAAATAGACTGAGAGTCCTTATGAAAGTAAGATTATACATAACTCTAGTACGTGTCACGGTATGACAATGAAACTATATCTTACTGATTTTGTCGACTTGAGAATAAAGCCTTAAGAATATCGGGGGTCAGATGGCGGTACAGAGTTAGAAATGATACTATGGAGGATATATGCAAGTTTTGCACGTAAAGGAGATAATTTGATAGGGAATGGCGATTGCCTGGACATATCCTTCTCTCAAACCTTGAGAGTTGCAACTGGTAGCGTTAGCTGGGCTCCATTGGGCTCCAAGAGTTAGAGATTAGTGGAAAATTAAGCACAGAAGCTACTGATAGCGTTGGCTGGGCTCCACTGGGCTCCAAGAGTTAAAGATTAGTGGAAAATTAAGCACAGGAGCTACTGATAGCGATAGCTGGGCTCCACTGGGCTCCAAGAGTTAGAAATTAGTGGAAAATTGAGCACAGGAGCTACTGATAGCGATAGCTGGGCTCCACTGGGCTCCAAGAGTTAAAGATTAGTGGAAAATTAAGCACAGATGAGAATATTTACATACATATATATGTGTGTGTGCGGTGTGCGTCTGTCACTTGTTCCTTCGTGTGGGTATGAAGAAATGGTAGAAACAAAAATCTTATTATCCTCACCTGCAATCTTTCCACCAATCATATCTGCATAAGCGCAACACTTCTTGTACCTTTCGCAGCATTTTAACCACCCTTCGCTATCCATAAGGGCACAGTATGATGGGCGACAATATTCCTGTCCCCATTTGTCTGTGACTACGCTGTAAAAAAAATTAAATACATAAATTTACGGAAAGTTGTTTAAGGTAAGGGCAGAAACATAACAGATGAAAGCAATGAAATATAAATATATGTCACTTTAATTTGGTGTATAGAGATACTGAGTAGAGTTAATCAATACTTTTTCTTCTCTAAAGGAGCGGGATACAATTCAGTTTACCGGCATATGCTTCAAATGTATAATTATCAATAACTAAATATATGAAAAACAAAAGCAAATTAAAATCCGTCAATAGCACCTACGATAAATAAACACAACTAAAAATGAATGAATTATAATTTATCTCATTTCATACCTGCAGTAAATATTGAGGCTTGCACCCAAAATTCAAAGACTTATTTAACGCAATGTACAATATTGATATTTAAAAGACATCAAATGAAATAAATAGAACTTATTTAAAAACAATTTGCGGTCATAAAATCAAAACAGAAAGGGTAAATTAGAACAGATCTTTAACACAAGGCCACTTTCTGAAACGAAGTTAAAAAAGGCACAGGCATAGTCATTTTGCTGAATGCAGCTTCTGAAACACCTAACGGGGCCAGTGGCGTCATATACTATTTCTCCAAAAAGGAGTTTGGCATGAGTACATCTGCTCTTTTCATCTCTAGCTTCAGAGAAGTCTGCTTCTAAAGTCCTCGAGACTGAGGTATTCAATCAAAAAGTGCCTCGCAGTCAAATGGACCAATCAGTCATCACATGCGTAAGCGCAGTCTCTCATCTTCTGGGTATATTGTTATATATCACCTCAGCAATCTCTCTCATTTTCTTCTCATATACTGTACTCCATATATCCATAATAAAACTTCTGATTTTTGGCAAGAAATCATTGCGTAGAAACTGACATCTTGGGCGTATGTCTATAGCAGTCTCTTTCGCTGTCAGCCTCCTCATTACCACGAACAACTACGTGTGCTGATATCCAGTGAGAATTTATTTGTGTTCTTTGCAGCTGATTATGTGAGGACACCAAAGGGTTTTTTACAACAGATCGGCAGAGTTGAAAACAGCAGATGATAGCAAACCTTCTTGCATCATTAAAAAGATAAAAATAGATTTTATAATGGGAAGTGCAACCCTACAAAACGCAGTAAAACCGAAAGTTGAACTGCTCTGGTCTTTAACATATTCCATTAAAATTGGACATACCTCCATCTCACCGTGTTCTTGATACCATTGGTGTGCTTGCAGAATGAAATCTCTGCGAATTTCCTTGGGTGGGGAAGTTTCTGATACCTTAAGTGGAAGCACCTTTTGGCTACATCAGGAATATTCAAGATTTTGTCATCAAACACCCATAGGGTTAGGAGAGTTAGGTTGTGACTCCCAGTACCTAAAAAGGCTTTCACTGCTGGCAATTTAAAATTCAGAAGCCTCTGCAGCCTATACTAGTATCGAACAGTGAAGGTCTAGGAAAAACTCTCCCGCTTAAATTAGGGCACTTGGAACAGACGAAGATCTAATGACCAATATGATACTATAAAAAAAAAATAGTATGGTGTACAGAATCTAAAATGCTAAATTGGCTTAGGGGAGCTGACAAGTATATTTCTCATTCATGGTTCATTTTGAAAAAAGAAAACATTAACACCCATAAAATTTGGGTATTAGGTCATTTTAAGTGTTTTGCTCTCTTCACCCCAAGACATATTTTTGAAGTACTTTGATCAATCTTCACCCCAGGACATGTTATTGGAGTACTTTGATCAATCTTCACCCCAACACATATTATTGGAGTACTTTGATCAAAAGTCAGCCCTAACCAGGGCTTTCAACGCATGGCACCCATTGGCCTTTGATTACATCTGCATCAGGATGTGCTCACCAGATTCATAAAAATTAAGGTTTACCGTTTTAGGTTTGGAGAATTTAAAGTTGTGCTGATCAGCCCAGTGAATATTTTTTCCTCAACTACATATTTCAGTATCCTTTCACCCACTGCTTTTCTTGTCCTAGCACATGATATGGAAAGATCGCCTAACAAAGGCGTGGAAAACATTATAGTTTAATAAAGGATATCCCATTCGAAGCTAAAGCAAGTAATGTCACACTTAACACACTACCTTAGGGAACTCCTTTTTCCTGCACTTGCTCTCTTGGAATAGCTCTTGTTCTAACCTGACCACAGTGATGTGCCTAAAACATCTTACTAAGCTGTTTACTTCTCTCAATCTTAGACCATGAATAGTTTTAAGGATATAATTTCTCTTAGCAATTTCATATGTTTTCATAATAGAAAAAGACCGTTTCATGACGTTGCTTGGACTCCAATATTTCACTAATAGCAAATTCAGGTTTAATCAGAAAAACAGCCTTTAAGCTCATTTTCCTAAAATCGTACTGGATAGCTGGATAACTGATGTCACACATAGTCCTATTGATAAAACTTAAAATGAAGAACTTCGTGTCCACAAACACGTCTTATCATTGTATATGGAATTTCATCAAGTCCTGGGTTGAACCACCGTTAATTACCTAGGGTATTCTTAAAGACATTAACTTGGTTTAGACGTAGACTGATTCTCTTTTTCACCAATCATCTAGATGATATATATCAATTTCTACGAGCTGTATTACAGAATGCACTGTTAACGTCAAAACCATTAATTTTTAGCCACAAAATTTTACAGCTTCCTTCCTCTTTGCAGTTCATTTGCATTTCGGATATTTTCCTATTATTAAATATCACCTATATACTTTCATAACGGCAATAAGCAGGTGTCTGACGAACATAGAGAATTTGCACATTTTTTTTATTCTAGTTTCCTTGTTCATATTCAACACGTAAATAAGCAATCTTTGATTTAAATCGTTATCGAGAACCATCAGGTAGTCAAGTGATATCAGTACTACTGATTCACTGGATGTACTAGTGCATTCGCAAACTGAAGTATTATCAGAGCCATAAGTCATTAACTGTCAAGGAATGTCATGAGATCATGGGGTACCTATGTCATTGCCTCTTTTTCATAAAAAATTTAAAACATAACATTATATATATATATATATATATATATATATATATATATATATATATATATATATAAAATATATATATATATATATATATATATATATATATATATACAATAAACATAATTATATATATAATATATATATATATATATATATAAAATATATATAAATATATATATATATATATATATATATATATATATATATATAAATATATATATTATATATATATATATAATATATATATATATATATATATATATAAATATATATAAAATATATATATTATATATATATATATACAATATATGTGTGTGTATTTATATGTATAAAACTGGGAAAAGAAAGAAGGAGAATCTGCAAACTAGTGGTTATGTGATCTTTATGCCTAATGATACCAGCAGATGCTGACGACCTAATGTGAACT
>NC_089799.1:33932113-33934613 GCF_040412425.1 Macrobrachium rosenbergii | reverse complement strand
AAGTTGTTATGGTATTAAAGGGTATAAGAGTTCTAATGTGGACTTCTGGACTGGGTCGAACCAACCAAGACGAGAGAGTGGAAGAAAGGAAAAGAGAGAGAGAGAGAGAGAGAGAGAGAGAGAGAGAGAGAGAGAGAGAGAGAGAGGGGCAGGACTTTGAAAGGGCATCAAATTAGTACAAGATGAGGATTTAACGTAGATTTTTAATTAAAGCGAGTAGAAGGGACGGCCAGCAAGTCTGTATAATATTACCATCAGTCTCAGTCTAAATTAAAGCCATATTTTTAAGAATAAAATATATAATAATTTCGTATCTCATTTGCAATTTTTTCTAACGCAAAAGTCATACTCTATCGTCGTTACTTTTTCCGCACTCTTTTGTAATTACACCTGAGCTGACGGAAATGCGGAGATATACCATGGATAAACAAAACTATTAATTAACATAACTAATTAGCGAAGCTATAAAAACGGAAGCCATATCTGGGTCAAATGGCTTAGCGACTGACAAGATTTTTTTCTCCTTTTTTCACTCGGGGCGGGGGGATACGGGGAAAGGGAGAGGAGGGGGGGGCGATCATTTAATTAAAGGCACAATGCCAATCCCATAATTACCTCGGCAAAATGCAACCATTAATGCGAGTAAAAAGCAACAAACGTTTAACAGCTACCTGGCTACAAGATCTATTCTTATTTATAAATGGAATGTGAAAACGAAGGATTAATTACCTGTGTCAGTCTAACACACATCTGAAAAAAACAATACAAAAGAATTCAGCTTTAATCATACAGTACTGATAATTACATAAGACTCATTAAACATACTGCAACTCTCAGATTTTTTATCTGTGATATCCCAGCACTTTACTACTTTAATAACATTCATCTTCACGAGCCACTCCTCTAAGGAATATATATACATACATACATATATATATATATATATATATATATATATATATATATATATATATATATATATATATATATATATATATATATATATATATATATATTCCCTTGGAGGCAGTGGCTCGTGAAGATGAATGTTATTGTAGTAGTAAAGTGCTGGAATATCACAGATAAAAAACTCTGAGAGTTACAGCATGTTTAATGAGTCAGAGTTACAGTATGTTTAATGAGTCATGTAATTATCAGTACTGTATGATTAAAGCTGAATTCTTTTGTATTGTTTCTTTTTAGATGTGTGTTATTATATATAATATATATAATATATATATATATATATATATATATATATATATATATATATATATATATATATATATATATATATATATATATGAATTGTAATATATGTTTATAAGTTAGTGGGAACCCAATTTTCATAATGTTACGGTAATGAACAGACGGAGTTTTCGACATTTTCGGTTTTAACATTCTCTATTAACCCTGGGTTTTCCCCGGACTAAAAGAGCACAGGGACAGTCCCCCCAGACCAAAACAGGGACAATCTCGCGCATGATGTCGTCTTGGGCTGCTTTTGGTCGAGATGAAAATAAAGAAAAGTCATCAGTCAGTATTTGACCTCACCAGAGTGAAGAACAAGGAAGCTCTCCTAACCGGATTTTTACCTTGGGAGACACACCTGGCCCGGATGAACACGGGTAGACCTACTGCATTAGCCAAATGGCAATAAAAAGACATATGGAGGGTTATTCATATCCTTTAGAGCCTCGATGGCCAAGTCGGTTAGAGCAGCAGCTTCGGACTTCATAGAGGTCTATGGCATGGATTCAAATCCGCAGCTGACCGGTCAGGGAGGCGGACACAGCTATCTGTGTAGACACCCCAGGATTATGGATGTAATCAACGGATAGGTTTGCTTAAAAGCAAATGGGTGTTACAGGCTAATACACACACAAACAAAGCCACTCCAACACCTAAAAACATAACAGACACCTCACACGTCTCGAACTGTCGACCTAATTGCTCAACGTCTCCTCGCTGCTGGGAGAAAGGGAGCTGGTGACTGGTACAATATATATGCTACCGGGGTCTAAGCGATGTCAGGCAGGGCAGCCGATCGAGACTACGGTCTACCCCAAAGCCAAATCAAAGTCCTTCAAAGAAGGCATCGTGCTTACCCCATACAAAAATGGGGAAAAAGCACGTAAAAAGAAGATGATTCGCATCCTTTAGCTCAGCAGTAGTTGGAGATGAACAGGGACCTCTCTGATCTAAGGTCGTGAAAGATAAGAGAGGAAAGTGTGGGGTCAAACATTTGCCATAGTGACCCTTCAACTCCTTGATTTCTCAGTTTTCTTCTATGGTCACCTTCCAAGCTTCCAGCGACTTCACAAACATGCATGGTAACGCCGGGACGGTCTAACCCTTCTTCTTCTTCGTTTTAACGTGCTTTTATTCCCATTTTTATATGGGGTAAGCACGATGCCTTCTTTGAAGGACTTTGATTTGGCGGTGGGGTAGGCCGTAGCCTCGATCGGCTGCCCTGCGGTCTAACCCTGTACTCTATTAA
>NC_089799.1:33912113-33927113 GCF_040412425.1 Macrobrachium rosenbergii | reverse complement strand
TGCAAGGAGAAACTAAATTCTAATTGTCAGTGCCACTGGGTTTGAATGGAACTCGATGGTAAACCCCAAAATAAAAGATTACATCCATAATACAAGATTACATCCATACATACTATGGTAGCGTTACATGTCTTCACAAACCTACACACCTATTCCTGTAAGTTAAATGACACATGAATGTGCGTGTGTGAGAGAGAAATTCACAGGTTAATGTAATTTTTTTTTATATATTTCAAACATCTTTCAAGGACATTTCAGAAACTGTATTCTTTCGAAATGCAAACGACAGATATATTTAGACTGAACGCAAAAATCAGATCACGTCTGTCTGATTCTATACAACTAAGAAACAAATGGATGACAAATACATACTGTATATTCTACAGTTACTATATATATATATATATATATATATATATATATATATATATATATATATATATATATATATATATATATATATATATATATATATATATATATATATATATATATATATATATATATATATATATATATATATTACATTCAGACACAAACGCATCCACGAACACACAAACATCTATATACATATACATACGTACGTTGCAAAGCATTTTCCTGTGAGGAAGCAAAAACACCCCTTTGAAGATAATGGAAATAGAAAGACGCATTTTAATCTCCCATAAAGGGTTAATATACCTCGTTCTTCGTTTTTGCCGGAATGAGACTGGGCGGAGAAAGTCCCCCTGTTAGCTCCCCTGCAACCCCACCCCCAAAATTTACTTAAGGAAAGTTGGACGAACCCCGGGGGAGGAGATTCACAAAGGCCTGCGAGATAATTCTAGTTTAAAACCTTTATCAAACAAGATTTGAAAACCAGCCACCGGGATAAGAAGAAGAAGAAGAAGAAGAAGAAGGGAAAAAATCATCCCAAACTCGCTTCAAACCGCTAACAAAGTCTAAATTAGCCTCAACCAAGTTGCGGGAGATCAAAGGAACGTCCGCAAACCGCGCCCTCAAAATTCCTCCCTCTGAGTCAACTCCGCGATCCACCATCCCTTGCTTCTGGGGCCTTTGACGACCTGTCCCAAGGGAAGCCTCCGAAGGGAGGGGAGGCAGCCAAGGGGGGTTGGGGGGGGAGGATCAGTTACACCAAAGGGATCGAGAAGGAATTCCAAGATAGTGCCAAGGAGGAGGAAGCCATTGGGGAGACTGGTGGAGGAGGAGGAGGAGGAGGAGGAGGAGGAGGAGGAGGAGGAGAAAGGCGGTAGAAATGAGATATACGGCAGGAGTTATGGGAGAGAGAGAGAGAGAGAGAGAGAGAGAGAGAGAGAGAGAGAGAGAGAGAGAGAACAGAAACATCATAACTGAATGATGACAAGGGCGAGGAGACAAGCAGAAGCGCAGTGCATAATGATTTCCTGCAAGCATTATTCAGTACTCAAATAAATTTTACGCGAGATGTATATTTTACTCTCTTTTGTGTCACCGCGTAACCTCTAACTTTAATATATGTTTCTATGTGTTCATGTTTAATATATACATACTACAACATAAATACATACATATACATATATGTATATGTATATATAATATATATATGTACATGTATATGTGCAAATATATATATATATATATATATATATATATATATATATATATATATATATATATATATATATATATATTAACGACAATAATTATGATATCCCTCCCAAAAATTAGGATAGGCTGTGTCTAAGAGTTCACCAAACAGCATGTTCCTGATCAGAGGAGTTTGGTTATGGCATTTATTTATAAAATACAGAATATGATTCATAGAATGATCACAGAAGCCAATTGCTTCTTTAAATTACTACAGAAAAAAGCGGGAGGTACACCTGAATTTAAAAGACTTTTAGCGATTCAGAATATATGGACCTCGATGGTTCCTCTGAGACCAGAACTCAGTCCCCCCGCAGGGTTAAAGACTTCGGTCCTGTTACTGAAAAATCAGTTGTCTGTTGACCCAAGCAGTAGTCAACGGACCTGATGGTTAGCAGACTGTGGTGGGATGCCCCTATGGTAAAGAAAAAAAACTGAGGGGCTAGCAACCTCTTCCAGGAAGGTTAAAACGCTCTGGAGACATTTTTTCTAAATGAAAGGGGATTATACACGCGCGCGCACACATACATATATAGATGTATATATATGTTTATATTTATATATATATATATATATATATATATATATATATATATATATATATATATATATATATGTTTATATTTATATATATATACATATGTGTGTGTGTTTTTAACATTAATTCATCGTCCCAAACAGAGGTGGGTTCTGAGACAAAACAACACAATGGTCATACTTTAACTGATTACTCACAAAATTACGGCAAAATTAATTTTAATTTTCCTTTATTTTCCTAACAACAGTTTTTCTTCTTCTTGATGAAGGTAAAATAAACACCCAAAGTTTGCAACTTGCACATGAATATCCCTACACATTTATATAAGTGTATTTAATAGTTTTGATATCACTGATAAAAGTTTATTTAGCTATGAAGATGAGTGTTATTTGTTTAAAGGTTATTTATTATTACTTTGATAACTGTTGTTTTTTAAAGTTAATTTTTTTGTAAGTGATCATTTGCATTAATTTAAAAATTATGGAAGACTAGGGAAGACGTGTCCTCCATCAACTAATTACCAAGTTTTGTTTTTATTGTGAAATTGTGAATTTTCCTACACAAGACTGACTCTCTCTCTCTCTCTCTCTCTCTCTCTCTCTCTCTCTCTCTCTCTCTCTCTCTCTCTCTCACCCCAGCCATTTACACACATTGATTCCTATCATCACGGCCACTCTCGAAACAGCAGCGCTGGCGGCAAAAGACTGAAATAAAGGCACATCATGCGCGACATCTCCGCTGGAAAGAGGCCACTAATAAAACCATTAGCGCTTTCGTCCACATCCATCACACGAGATCACGTCTCCGCCTTCTTGAAGTGGGCGACGCTCTTCGCCCGAGTGACAGCCAGAGCATTCCTCTTCTCTTCTCTTAATAGAGCGTCTCTCTCCAGTCGCCATTCATCATATCCCCTACGACAGGAGCACTGAGAGAGAGAGAGAGAGAGAGAGAGAGAGAGAGAGAGAGAGAGAGAGAGAGACGCAGTTCCCCCAAAACGGATCACAAAGTCTCCGAATCAACGACTTGTGACTGACACCATTAGCGTTAGCTGGCGAATGCGTCCGATTCCCTACGTGCAACTTAATAACACCAAAAATAGCAACACAACGGAAGGACTCCGTACGCACTGGAAATGAATTCGGGTCCCTACGAAATCGAAACAAGGAGGCAGATCTTGAAAGTATCCACAGAGAGATGTGTTAATCACTCCAATAATTTCACGATTGGCTGTAATGCGATCAACTGGGATCAAAGAGAATCATGAATGGATGGAAAGGGACTCAGCTGTTCGCCATGGTAGAAATAATTACGCGCCAAAATATGTAATAGGGAGATACCACTTTCCACCCTCCGGTAACGAATGCATTATGGGACACGGGTGACGGACCGAATGGGGCCTCAAAATGGGTGTTAGAGAGAGAGAGAGAGAGAGAGAGAGAGAGAGAGAGAGAGAGAGAGAGAGAGAGAGAGAGAAGTTAGTTACCATAACAACAGCCCATCAACTCACTGTACATTACCATGTGAAAAAGTCATAATTTTTCTTAATGGTTTCATAAGAGGGGGAAACGTATGCGTTACAGATGGCCCTATGGTGTTGTGCTACGACATACCATCTTTTATCAAAACGCAACAGTATATCATCGGTCAACTGTGTAGTAAATAAATAATAATAATAATAATAATAATAATAATAATAATAATAATAATAATAATAATGAATCAGTGAAACATCTTCATCTCAATGCCCTTGATATTATTTTAAATTAAAATAGTAAAAATAAAGACCTGTTCTTTTACTTCATTATTTCGCAATGTCCAGGCAATAAAGCATGTACTTATGCATTATACTTATGCATTATACTTATGCATTATACGTATGCATTATACTTAAGCATTACCAACATCCACATAACCAGCGATGCCCCTTTTCTCTACTTTCTTAGACTTGTTATAAAGAAGCAACATTTCACCAGTGGTTAAAGTAAGACAAGCCCACCAAAAGATAATCAAAAGAATGATAGATGGAACAGTAAAACGACCCTGATGACACCCTATGGTCACTGTGGAATTATAAGTGGCACGTACATGAACGTCTAAGGTTGTAAAAAATAAAAAAACTAATACGGAAAAAGTAGTACTTCACAGTTAGATCTTTACCATCAGTCACGGAGGAATACTTCTCTCTCTCTCTCTCTCTCTAATAGTAAACTGCAAATTAACATAAGATTAGCGCTGCAAGACTAAATACTGAATCGGGGAGACTAACCGAAGCACGGTTTCCGAATTAATTGATCAATTCCAGTTGGAATAAAAAGAAAGAAAAGCTTTGTTCTTGCATTCTCTAAAGAGAGAGAGAGAGAGAGAGAGAGAGAGAGAGAGAGAGAGAGAGAGAGAGAGAGAGAGAGATTCGCTAATAATTACCATTACAGCTAATCAGATGTGTTTATTATATAAATAAATTCCTGAATGCCTACTAAATTCCGGCAACAAGTTTCTCTTGTGGAAAGACTTACAACAAGTTAATAGTGAAAATTACTGTGGAAACACTGTTGCTTGAAACAGGTCATGTAAGGAAATATGGGTCTTTAGAGCAAGGAAATAAACAATGATGTTTGATTTTTGTGAATCATGTTACCTACATGCTAACTTTGAATTTTCCCTTCAGTTCGGATCCGATGTGGCTTACAGTTCCAGAAAAGAATGAAACCTTACAGAGAACAGGCGAATTATTAGCCAAACCTGAAATGCATCATAAATATACAGTATATATATATACATATATATGTATATTCAAATGTATACTGTATATTTATGATGCTTTTCAGGTTTGGCACTCTCTCTCTCTCTCTCTCTCTATATATATATATATATATATATATATATATATATATATATATATATATATATACATGTATATATATATATCAATATTATATATCACTTTGTTCTTACTTGGAATGAATTTTAGAAAGTTATACCCAAAAAGGACTACTTGATCTGCAATTTCAGAGACTTAAAACAGAAGCGATGTTATACGGTAATACTCATCCCGAGTTCCAGATACCAGTCTGCAAGACAAAAGTTATACTTAAAACCCGCTGATATCTTTCAGACAAAGCCTTCTTGTTGGTGTGGTATGCATGATAGCGAGAAAGAGAGGGAGTCAAGATTCACGAAACTACTTAACCACCAGAAAACAAAGAAACAACCTATAATCATAAAAAAACGTACAAATCTAGCGTTCGATTGTTCTTTATTTCGTCTGATGGTCACCTTGTAATCCATCAGACACTTTACAGTCATTCACACCTTTTTTTTGGTTTGGCCTGAGACCTGTCAATTACTGTTTGTTTCCACCTTGGCTTTCATACTGTGCTGTCATCAGGTTAAGCTGACAAAGTGACCGCTGACCTTCTAAATACCCTACGGCGATCACGTGCCGGAGAAATTGAGGTTTGTCAGTGCGGGTAAAAAATTATGCCACCGCTTTGTTTCATGAATAAAAAATGAACGCCGCATTCTTTGGGATTTGAATTTTCAATCGATGGCCCCTGTGGGCTTTTCCATATGAATAAGGTTCATCTCCTGAATAATAATAATAATAATAATAATAATAATAATAATAATAATAATAATAATAATAATAATAATAATAATATCTCTGTCAAGTCTTTACTGCGGTTTTCTCAAATTTACGGCGATGCCTCTAAAATTTCCGACATTTTAGTGTATACTATAGAATTCCAGTACTGGTCTCAAGCAAGAAGATTAATTGCTGATGTACCGTAGTTCAAAGCCCCTGCTGTATTAAACATTTCGACTATTCATTGATGTTGCAGATACTATTCACCTGTAAATGTGGCAAGAATTTTGAGCCTTGTTCCCTCATACTATTCAGTGATATTGCAGATAATATTCACGTGTAAATGTGGCAAGAATTTTGAGCCTCGTTCCCACATCTGTTTAATCCTGTCAAAGTCAGCAAATGACTCAAGGGGAAGGGCCGTCCCACACTTCATTCGTTCACGTGGTCACCTCCAAGCAACGTATAAACAAATCAGCACAGTGTTATTCATCCCCAGGCTAAGGAAATTGTCCTTAGAGTGCTGAGATATTTCACAAAAGAATGGCGGGTAATTACTATATGTAAATGAATTAACTGCAACACTGTTTATATGTTCATAGATAAAAAAAAGCTATGATTATATATCTGTACATAAACTGTGAATGGAGAATGGCTCTCTCTCTCTCTCTCTCTCTCTCCCCCTCTCTCTCTCTCTCTCTCTCTCTCTCTCTCTCTCTCTCTCTCTCTCTCTCTCTAACGTAAGGCCAACATACAGCTATATACCGGATTGGGAAAGACAAAATTTGAATGTTGATAATAAACTATATAAGAACAACAAATAAAGCCCAAGAAAGAAAATGGGGTTAGATAATTAACTACAAAAACCTTTAACCAAAAGGTATTAGCAAATATGCGCACACTGCACGTGCTCGTGTGTGCTCTGAATGTTTTAAAAATTTACTGTATTGTACAAGTAATATACATACGGAAGACAAATACAGCATACAGACTGTGTTGTTGTCAGTCGCGTGGGCTACCAAGGGTGTGACCATCAAGTAAACAGAATTAGATAAATAATCTCGAGAGATTAAAGAGAATAACTTTGCTTTCAAGACAAGGGCAACGTACCAAATTTGAGATAACCACCGATCAGACGGCACAGGTACAGGTTTCCTATGAAAATAACTTCAAGTCAAATTCTTTTTAATGCCAATTTTAAACTCATGGATATACCTCAGAAAACGTTCACTTGAGTAGGCTCTGCTAACCCCATACTTTATCATAACGATGAGGTGTTTGTTAACAAGGAAATTCCTTATTTGCCACATCCCAGCGATCTTAGTGTTTGACAGATTGTAGTGCCCTCCGATTTCAAAACATCTGACTGAAAATTGCCTTCTGTTAAATTATGTGTTCTTAATTAGAGATCATTCGAATATCTATCTCGAGAAAAGAAGTCTTAGCATTATGCACTCTCCGCTATTTTATACTCTCAAGAAACCTTGTGTTCAGCGTGAGGAAACTGATATGGCCAAACACAAAATCTATATGAACACTACCTCAGAAAGAATAAAATTAGCCGAGTTATTAGGAGGATCAAAGCATAAAATCTACAAAATATACTAAATATTCGAGAAGCGTCATCATCAGTGACAGCACCGTCACTAACTAACAAATCAGGGGAGAAAACTTGGAAGAAAAGCAGCAGCAGCAATACCAGAAAGGGTAGCGTGGTGAGAAAGTGGTAATGTTTCTCAAGCAATACGTGAGATGCTCCCCTTCCTTCTTTGTTTGACTGTTGACCAATGTCCACCAGGGGCTAATCAACCTCTCACCACATTCTGCAGAAGGTAATCCCCTAAGGCTCTGGGGAAACAGGAGTGCCGAGGGAGGTGGAAGAGACCGGGGCGGTGGGGTGACGGTCCTGGGGGCACAAGGAGAAAAGGGGTCGGTGAAGGATAACGGATAAGAGGAGCGGGAGGAGGAGGAGGAGGACGGAGTGAGTGATTACTGGAGAATAAACAAAGAGTAGAGATGAAGGGTTGGTTGACCCCTAACAAATGAAATGTTTGGGAGAATCTGACTGCTGGGACGTCGCTTATACAGATTAATGGACACAGGAAACGGTACATGGAGGGGACATTTGGGACAGATCGGAGTAGAAACCAAGGCGCACTATATAAAGACACAATTGGGGGACATTATATGAGGGCAAGCTTTGATTGAACCAGTGAAACAATGAGGGACCAGACAATAATAATTCGAAGACTGTCTTAGCACCGACGAATACGCGTCTGAATTTTGATTTGTTGTGCTGTTCTGGCAGTCTGTCTGTCTGTCTGTACTTATTCAACCCCGGATATTATTTTGCCATACTTATTCCATAAGCTAGCATTAAACTGCGGAGTTATTTTTTCTGTTAACAATATATATATATATATATATATATATATATATATATATATATATATATATATATATATATATATATATATATATATATATATATATATATATACATATACACATATATATATATAATGTATATATATACAGTATATATATACTGTACATGTGTGTGTATAAATATACACTAAGAGAGAGAGAGAGAGAGATAATACAATAGATCGATCTCGCGCTCTCCATCCAGAGGTGATTTCTGCTGTCACACCAAGCCGCCTCCCATTTAATAAGAGAACCCCTTTGTCCACCGTGGGGTCAGAGTTACTCCCGAGGGGAATGGCTGGGGTCACTCCTCCGAGGGTAATGAGAGGGGAAATACAGAGAGGGTCAGGTCTTATCGCAGCACATGGACGAAAAGGAGGAATGACACATCCATAATAATAAAGGAGAGGCAGTGCGATACCACAGAGAAAATATTCTTCCGAAACGCCAGAAAGCTGACACGCATTACCATCCGCAGCCTTCAGGTCCAACGTAAAGAATAACAATAACTGGGTTTCTTTCCTTTGTGATACACGGAAACCATCCCGAGATGCTCGAAAATAACGCGAGGTAATTACGTTTAATTCGTAAAAAGTACATTAACCAGAATTGGATGGGTTTCAGATGACAGGTAGAATTCCGGGTGTCTTATTTTTAGCAACTTGAATCAGTAAACTACCCTGCTAGAAACAAATGCGTCTGCCTCAAATTCTAGATAAATAATTATGAAACTGGAATCGAAGCATTTATAATATATATATATATATATATATATATATATATATATATATATATATATATATATATATATATATGTGATATATATATATATATATATATATATATATGTGAAATATATATATATATATATATATATATATATATATATATATATATATATATATGTATATATATGTATACAATATGATTTAACTGGGCTGAGAATGTACTATATTAGTCACGAAACGCCTGCATAATTTCATATTTTTCATTTGTATACCAGCATCACCCACCTGATTTCCTATAAAACAATTTGCTCTTGCTATCCAACCAACGACCTGTAAAGTTGTAAAACATAATGAATTTGTACTTATACATGAATAATCGACAATACAAAACTTAAGGCTGAACGGTAACTACATCCCTCATCACCAGGAAAATACGTGGCAATATATTATCGCATCTCCATGCTTCAAGCAAATGAGCTTGAGGAAAAGAGGAGACAATGATACGGAGTCCTTGGAATGACTCCTCACTGATGACACCTAATGACAGAGGATAAATTCAGCCTAAAGAGGTCATGGGGACTCTTGAATGAATCGTGATGAGGAAAACATTAGATTCATCAACAGCATCATTTACATCAAGTGAGACACATCCCACACGACCAGGTGATTGTTTATTCTGTTACATCTCTACAGGTTATTTCGTCCAGTAACATTTACCCGGACCAATAAAATACTCTTGAAAAACGGTACTATCGATCCACCACGTATCAGAAAGAAAATCCTAGCATACCAAAATAACAAAAATAATTCATTGCCTTTTACTAACATTCTTAGAGTAAATCTATACAGATTATCACTTATTTGACAACAAAATAAGAGTAGAGGATTTACGATTCTATTTTGAGTTCTAAATATAAGTAGCGCGTAGTTTTAGAAACGATCACTCGAGAAAAGTGTAGAGAAAATTATACGATTTAATGCCTGGGTTCTCGCGCCATTTTGGTGACATTAAAGTAATAGAAAATTGCGCCGTGATGCAAGAACTTGAGGCCTGGATAGACGACAATAGCGACGAAGACAAGATACAATGAACAGAAAAAAAAAAAAAGATGTAGGACGAAGGAAGAGGAGGAGGTAGGGGAGGGGGGGGAGGGGGAAAGAGGCCAATTTAAAGCTTGTTTAGTGCTTGGCCAGTAGAGTGTTGCAATCTATTTCTTCGTCAATTCTCAGTGTTGGTATAAGGATACACCGCTGTCCCGTTTCTTACGGAAATTTCCTGCGGTCAAAGGAAATCTCGTTTTTTTGGTTTCGACTCCGTTAATTGCCTGCTGTTGTGAGTAAATCTAATACTTACAACTTGCACAGTCTTGCAGTCATTAAAACAAATTTGTGAAATTTAGACCATTTCAAAATATGACAAGAGACTTAAAGAGAACACATACTAAATAAAATTACTCTAGGTCATTAAAACAAATTTGTAAAATTTAGACCATTTCAAAATATGACAAGAGACGTAAAAGAGAACATAAACTAAATAAAATTACTCTAAATCATTAAAACACATTTGTATAATTTAGACCATTTCAAAACATGAGAAGGGAAATGAAACAGAATATAAACTAAATAAAATTACTCTAACTCCAAAAAGTTAAGGAACTTGACTTTTGCCATTTCACCAGCACGCATAATCAGGTATCCCCTTACACCAGTCGACTGGTTTTTGAACAAGCCACTTGAAAACCAACCAATTTAAATATATTAACAAATAAAGCGACCTTATCAAAAACAGGATATCCTTCTTACGTCATAATGCATCATTTCACAAAAACTCTTAAAATGTCACAAAACCCCGATTCTAAAATTTCATTGGCACAAACATTTACAAAACGGTTCGTTTAAGTAGCATATATATATTTTTAAAACTCTAAGAAGCTTCAATTTGAATCAAAATTGTCTTAGGGCATTTGTTCTACAAACTTTTGCATTCACAAAATATACAAAAAATATACAAAAAAGTGGTGGACGACCAAACTATGGGATTCATGACTCGGCCAAAAGGTTCGGTTTTTACAATTAAGACTTAAAACACATTCAAACCCCTCAGTTACAGAATTTGAACAACAATTCGGAGGCATAAACAGATTCCCATCAAAACGAAACACGACATTTATATCATTTTACAGACATTTCAACAAATTTATTGAGAATCTTTCAACTTGGATCTACCGAAAGACAAAAAAGGGTGTAAAACGCAGTGAATGAGAAGGCGAAAGAGGCTTATTTTTCATCGCAAGGAAAATCTCGCACAATCGTCGTCAAACGTTTTTGTCGTACTCGTTTAGACAAACGAGCAAACAGCAGAGCTAATTACCCAGAGGCCAACCAAACCATATTCTCTTGTAACCAGGAGAGGAGCGGCATTGTATCACTTATGTCTATTATATATATATATATATATATATATATATATATATATATATATATATATATATATATATATATATATATATATATATATATATATATATATATATATATATATATATATATATATATATATATATATATATATATATATATATATATATCAACATTAAATACTCATACATCCGCTGGTCAATTGTATTTAGCTTAACTCCTAACTGTGGTGGCTTCTTTCCATTTAGTTCCTTACTGTTTCACCTCTAGGTTGGTTGTGTTTTTATTCTTATTTATTTCATTTTTACTGTAACATTTTAAGTGTATTCTAAGACTGTACTTATAACTGTTTTTATGTTTTTATGTTTTTATCTTTTCTTGTGCACAGCCCTGAAGATGTAATTCAGTACAAAATTACGAAACGTTGGTTTTAAAATAAATAAGACAGCCTAGTGATGTGTGGTTTTCGTCCGTCTTCCTCTGATATATATATATATATATATATATATATATATATATATATATATATATATATATATATATATATATATATGCGTGTGTGTGTCTGTGTGAATGTAAGTGGGTGTTTAAATGCGTACATTCAAATATACTGATTTTCCAAACGCAGCTCGGTTTCAACGCACACACCTGAACTCGATCACACCTTCAATTTCTAAAGATTTTATCAGTAATAACAAAACATAAGACTCCTTGTAACCTGAGCAGGCGACAGAAAAATAACAATCCGAATGAGATAGTAGTGTGGCAAAGGGGTAAATGATTAGCATTAATCTGAAACAAAGCAAACGAATAAGATTTAGTACCAAAGCTACCAGACCTTTAAAAATTGCAGAGTGGAAAATTGTACACGCGTTGCGACAGATACCACCCCAACAGTAATTTCAGCTTGTATCCACGTCATAATTATCATTACTATTGAACTGGGTGAAGCCTAGAAGCACCCGACTGAAACAGACGAGAGAGAGAGAGAGAGAGAGAGAGGAGAGAGGAGAGAGCAAAACAAACAAAAGCAGAAGGTCGGGCGGGAGTTTAGCCGGATACGAAGAGCAGTGAATGTAAACCTGTATAGAAAAGGGGTAGAGACCGGATAACGCCCCCCCCCAAAAAAAACCCAAGTAGTTGGTTCCGTTTTAGTCTAGACTTAGTATGCACAAGCCTATGATTTTCTCATAAAGTCCAATTCAGAAATGAAACAATATCCCCTCGGAGCTTCCCTGCGACGAATGAGGTGCAGGAAAAAGGGTCGGAATAATGGCAAATTAATAGTAATAAAACCTGTTGAAACCCTTTATGCCTCGGATGAGTGCATGATCGTTGTTTGTGGAATTTTATCCTTGTAATCATGGCGCGCGCACCATGCGTGACTGGCACACATACATTCATACATATGTTTATATATATACATACATAATGTATGTATGTACAAAGGAAACATATCCTTTAAGAGCATAATAAGCAAGGAATCCAGCGCTACTGTACTCTCTCTCTCTCTCTCTCTCTCTCTCTCTCTCTCTCTCTCTCTCTCTCTCTCTCTCCACACACACACACACACATGCACGTGCGGTAATAGAAGCGAGACAGAGAAAAAATGTTATCAAGTGCAGGTAAGAGATTATACTATGATAACTAGGCATTGTCCGCGTCCTCCAAGCATTAATTCCATCCATTCTTATAGAAGGTCAATGGATAGCATCACATTCCATTTCTATAAATCACAGGAGGTATTTGTTTGTTTGTTTATTAAATCTCTATTTATATGATGACTAGGGTAAATAAATCACTGAGCTTTAAAAAAAATAATCCATGCCTATTTAATGGCAGACACAATCATAACCATTTTTATTTAATAGGATGGGAAATCATCTTTATTGTACACACTCACAAACACACACTCATATATATATAATATACAGTATATAATATATATATTATATATAATATATATATTATATATATATATATATATATATATATATATATATATATATATATATATATATATATATATATATATATATATATATAATGATGACGTGTAAACTTATGGAAGTCTCTGAATGTTAGGTATCAAAATATGGAACAAGGAAATGGCGTGCGGTAAAACATTAGTTCGCAACCCCAACAATAAACGCTTCATCACAGCCAACATTCTTACGCTCTCATTCCTACGCATTTTCCCAGAATGTCAGTCTTGGTCACCCGAGAAAAATGTCAATCATTCTGAATTCCTTCGACGCACCTCCTTCACTTTAATTTCTCGGTCCTGTTCCCCTGGTGTGAAGGAACTTAAGTGTCACATGACGCAGAAGAAAAACTAAGTAGCAGTCTCTCTTATAGTAACACCTAATGTTTAGCTCTAACTTATTTCATAAACAGTTACGTAAAAGTTTGCCCGCCAAACTATTAAAAGACTTGGCTGCCACTCATAGACTTTCCTGCCATATCACTAACGGACTTGCCTACCAAATCACTAAGGGACTTGACTACCAAATCACTAAGGGACTTGACTACCACACCGCTAAAGGACTTGCTTACCAAACCACTAAGGGAGTTGCCTACCAAATCACTAAGGGACTTGCCTACCACACCGCTAAGGGAATTGCTTACCAAACCACTAAGGGAGTTGCCTACCAAATCACTAAGGGACTTGACTACCACACCGCTAAGGGACTTGCTTACCAAACCACTAAGGGAGTTGCCTACCAAATCACTAAGGGACTTGACTACCACACCGCTAAAGGACTTGCTTACCAAACCACTAAGGGAGTTGCCTACCAAATCACTAAGGGACTTGCCTACCACACTGCTAAGGGACTTGCTTACCAAACCACTAAGGGAGTTGCCTACCAAATCACTAAGGGACTTGACTACCACACCGCTAAAGGACTTGCTTACCAAATCACTAAGGGAGTTGCCTACCAAATCACTAAGGGACTTGACTACCACACCGCTAAAGGACTTGCTTACCAAACCACTAAGGGAGTTGCCTACCAAATCACTAAGGGACTTGCCTACCACCGCTAAGGGACTTGCTTACCAAACCACTAAGGGAGTTGCCTACCAAATCACTAAGGGACTTGACTACCACACCGCTAAGGGACTTGCTTACCAAACCACCATGGACTTGCCTACCAAATCACTAAGGGACTTGCCTACCAAATCACTAAGGGACTTGCCTACCACACCGCTAAGGGACTTGCTTACCAAATCACTAAGGGACTTGCCTACCACACCGCTAAGGGACTTGCTTACCAAATCACTAAGGGACTTGCTTACCAAAACCACTAAGGGAGTTGCTTACCAAATCACTAAGGGACTTGACTACCACTAAGGGACCGCTTACCAAACCACTAAGGGACTTGCTTTACCAAATCACTAAGGGAGTTGCCTACCAAATCACTAAGGGGACTTGACTTGCCTACCACACCGCTAAAGGACTTGCTTACCAAATCACCAAATCACTAAGGGAGTTGCTTACCAAATCACTAAGGGACTTGCCTACCACCGCTAAGGGACTTGCTTACCAAACCACTAAGGGACTTGCCTACCAAATCACTAAGGGACTTGACTACCACACCGCTAAAGGACTTGCTTACCAAATCACTAAGGAGTTGCCTACCAAATCACTAAGGGACTTGCCTAACAAATCACTAAGGGAC
>NC_089799.1:33904613-33907113 GCF_040412425.1 Macrobrachium rosenbergii | reverse complement strand
ATCCATTTTATTATTCATGTTCTTCATCAGTCAGTTCCACAAACATTCTCATAATTACATTAACCCCTTCCATTCTTCATTCAGCTCTTCACGTCTTTTGTCTTCAACAATCAGAAATCTTAAAATTCTCATCTCACCGACTGGGATTTGACTCACTTCAGAGTTTCTCCAAAATTTATTTTGATATTCGTTTGCTCATAAACCTTTTTTTCACTGGATTTTCTTCTCTATAGGACAACTTCTTATTCTTCCTGAAGTTCTTGGGACACTTTCTCTCCTCTACTTCTGTCACTTGTCTTCTTCCCCGCCACCCGCCCCCCCTGTTTCTTCATGATTTCCCTATCCATTCTTTTACTACACGTACATTACGTGATTGACTCATCAGTCATGCAATACTCGTCAAATAAAATTTTTATCCTGATTAGATTTTTCACTTCCTCATTCACACTTTGCGGTTTTTATTGTCTCTTCCTGTTCTCCTCTGCCCACAGCATGCTGTCCCTATGACTCAACCGAGGAAAAATAGAAAAATACATACCCTTCCACCTTCGTGTGTTTTTGTTAGCTCATATCTCATCCCCGTTTTCTTATATGACCGGCTCTTTATATGTATATGTATACATATATATATATATATATATATATATATATATATATATATATATATATATATATATATATATATATATATATATATATATATATATATATATATATATATATATATATATATATATATATATATATATATATATATATATATATAGAGAGAGAGAGAGAGAGAGAGAGAGAGAGAGAGAGAGAGAGGATGTAATCCTACGGAAGCAGTTTCAGTATCCTGTAAAGGCGTTCCTTGGCAGAAGGACTAAGCAGAATCAACCCGAGTCTCCAATTAGATCATTGAATACCAGATTATATTTCAAACAGCTTTAGTGGTGTTTATTCATGGTATTCTACAGTTAATTCAAGGACATTTACAATTTAATCAAATAAGTGCATTTATTTAACTGTAGCTCTTCAGGGCCTTTCCGAAACTACTCGCATTATATACATACATACATACATACATACATACATACATACATACATACATACATACATACATACATACATATATAAATAAACACAATTATATACTATATATACATATATATATATAGTTGTGTGTTTATTTATATATGTATGCATGTATATAATGCGAGTAGTTTCGGAAAGGCCCTGAAGTGTTACAACTAAATAAATGCACTTATCTGATTAAATTATTAATGTCCTTGTAAATTCGCCAGTGTGTGTGTGGATACTTATAGATATATAAAAACATAAAATAAAATTATAAATTCACTCGAATTTTTCAAAATGTTTACTTTATTCATCCCTCAAAGAAACTAAATATTTTTTTTTCATCCGAATTTGTACCTGTAAACATTCCAACAAACGGTGTTGAAAACTTTTCAAAATTAAATGATCAATTACGTACGCCGTCTTACTAACTTGGAAGAAATTTTCATTAATCCCTTTAAGATTTAGGCCAGAAGCAAAGGACCGATTGTGTATGGGAAACACGCCACCATTTCTTAAAACAAAAACAGCAACAACAATAACACACAATGACAGCGAAGGGAACAACAGCCTTCAAAAATTATTCTGTGAGGTAGATATATATTCGGGAGCCAACACCTTTTTAAAACCAAAGGAATGAAAGCACAACATTCACTTGGGAAAAGAAAGAAATACCGTTTCCCAGTCTGAATTTCTCTGTTCTCCACATAAAACCAAAACACAAATAATATCGCCTTGTTACAAAATGTCAAGTGTACATTTCTAACCAGTAACCCACAATTTTACTTCACATTTAAAAGAAAATGACAACGCTGTCATGTCATGTGCAGTCTTCACGGCAGGGAAAAAGTCTCTACATGTCAAGGTAACATGATCTCAGAATATCTCGAAATTAAAAGCAGAGTGCTTTCTCGCGTCCAAATAATTTAACTGCTTTTATCTGTCTCCACACGTGGTTTCATAATAAATGTAAGAGAGTACTCTTATTTCAGGAAATTAACTGGGAACTACAACTTTTACACATTAAAATAAAAACGACACTTCTCAAATACTTAATAAAAAAAAGAACATCATATGAACTAAGACGAATTGTTGGGTTTATTTTGAGGCATACACAGTTGCATTAATCACGGAAGATGAAATGTCATTGCCCAAAAAATAAGCAACGCTTCTGAAACGTGAAATTTAGGAAAACAACCACTCCACGGTTTCATCTTTATCAAATATAACAAAACTCAAAACTGCACAACGGTGGAAACGATCATGGACGAAAGAATTAACTGAATAGAAACTACAAAAAAAAAACACTAACACAGATATATAAAAAGAAAAACAACTAAAAACTAACAGCGATACTGACTCTGAACGCAAGGGTGCCAGGGAACGAGAACGCAGCGGAGAGCACCTTGCAGCCAAGGCACGCAGGAGAGAACCCGCACAC
>NC_089799.1:33897113-33899613 GCF_040412425.1 Macrobrachium rosenbergii | reverse complement strand
GATCATTCATGACACCAGCTCAAGAGTAAAATGACTTCCGTAGATAAAACAATTTGTTAAGAAAAGCGGCTTGTTAATTATATACAGTAGATTTCCAAAATATTGTAGTAACTGGAGATACAGTAATGGCAAAATGAGACATTTGATTCTCATCTAGATTAAAAAAAAAAATTGTTACATAAGATAACGGACGAATTCACGCATTAAGAAAACGGAGCCTCTTCTAATCTTGTGAGCAGTCCGTACCTGAGTATCAGGAAATTTGAATTTTGATGGCTAATTGAATGGCATACTGTAACTTTAAAATTTCATTATTTTAACAAACAAACCATGAAAGGCACCTCTCCAGAATACGAGCTTTCGGAAAGAACTATGTATTACGGCTGTATCTCCTACCGTTATGGCTCTAGAGATATGGTAGGTCCCTCACCCACCCACCCCCACCACCAAACACATCCCCTGAACGCCAAAAATCGATATCTGGATCTTCGGAACGCCTTAACAGATTTTGATGAGATTTGGCACGATTATATACCTTATGGGAAACCTCTCAAGCCAAAGTTTCATCCCGGTCGGTTGAGTATTTCCAGAGTTATAATGGGCCAAACTCGGGGTTTTTGTGTACTCCGGGTATTTGTCACCTATAAACGCATGACTTTTTTCTATTTAAATGAAGTAAACCATTAACGTTTATGGGTATCTCGTGGAAAGGTTATTTACAGTGAGTGCCTTTTCTATGAAAGTAATCTTGAGATTGGCAGCGGGTATACACATACCCAGGGCTAATTTCTGAGTGAGAGAGAAAATTTTTATTTTTTTTTTTTTTTACCGCAGTGTGGTAGGAAAAGTTATGTGCTTATACCTCAAGGCATCATTGATGCAAGTTCAAATGTGTCTGAGGCTGAGAGTCAACATATCTGAAAAGGAGTGATTCTGCCTGAAGTGACAAAAATACCTTTTTTGCTTGATATAGATTAATAATTGCTCTGTAAATGCCAGGTAATAATTTTAATACGTTTTCTAGCCACTACACTTAAATTAAAATCAATATGTCCCATTACCCTGTGTTCTTCATACAATAAACTTGTTTTCAAGTCATGTACTATTATTATTATTATTATTATTATTATTATTATTATTATTATTATTATTATTATTATTATTATTATATTCTTTCAGTAGATGAAACCTATTCATATGAAACAAGCACACAGGGGCCATTGACTTGAAATTCAAACTTCCAAAGAACGTTGGTTTCACCCTCCCACGGCGACATCTGAGTGGCATGCCACGACACTAAACACTATACCAGCGGACCAGCAAATGGTCTGGGGAATATGCTTAAGGCCTTATTATTCTTATTATACATATTCATATATGCACACGCACACACACTAACATATATATATATGTATATATACACATATATATACATATATATAAATATATAAATATATAAATATATATATTTATATATTTATATATATATATATATATATATATATATATATATGTGTGTGTGTGTATATGTAATTTGAACGTGTACGTGCAGATGCTTTCAAAAACGGTGCCAAATTTAAATAATTCTGCACTTGTATACTGGTCGCATCTATATCGAATTAGGCACAATACGTACATCGCTTAAATAAGTTAATCGCTTCCTGGATGCTAATTAATGTAAGGAAAAAATTAGGTGAAGGCCAGACTGATCCTTTGTCCTGGCTACATGCCGTACATAAAGGCAATTTCCGCCATAATAAAAGGAACTAATTATTACCGGTAAAATGAATAAATTTCTCATATGCACCTACAATGACAGAAATTATAGTAATATGCTTTACTGCACAATGACTCGCCTAAATAGCAATAAATTACATACATGCTGGAAATGCAGTTTAGTGTAGATTTGCAAAGTAAAAAAGCTATATATGTATGTATATATATATATATATATATATATATATATATATATATATATACATATATATATATATCTGTACTCTATTCTAATAAATTCTTTTCATCTTAGCTATTTTGCTTTTTCAGTCAAGCTGCGATAAGTGCCATCTAATTAATGCTAAATTTACAAAGACATTGAAAGTTTATTGCAAAGCAAGACGTCGATATAGGGTATCATTTTCGCCCACAGTTTGATGCATTATATCTGGTTATACATAGAAGAAACCCGTTTGTTGTTAAGTATACCTTAGTTTTACCAGACCACTGAGCTGAATGACAGCTCTCCTAGGGCTGGCCCGAAGGATTAGGCATATTTAACGTGGCTAATAGCCAATTGGTTACTAGCAACGTTTGCTGTTAATTCACAGCAGTTTGGCATAGTACAAAAAATTACGCATATCTAATGTTGTACCCTAAAGTACATTTTTTTATTGTTAAATATAAAAATCCAGCTTGACATAGTATTTTAATGATAGCTCAATTAATCTACTTCACAGTAACACCTAAATCTGTTTCATAGCATTCGGTAAGATCAAATGTA
>NC_089799.1:33864613-33892113 GCF_040412425.1 Macrobrachium rosenbergii | reverse complement strand
TTAATCCACAGAGAAAAACATAGCCAATATGAGTAGAAAAACTAGACCAGTGATTAGCAGTCCAAAGAAGCCCAATATTTCAATAGTTAATTTCAATAAAGAATCTAAACATGACGACAAAAGTTTTATTTATGTATCTAAACGACATGAACTCACTAATACAACAATACTGGTGTTTGAATCTGAAAATGAATATGAATGCTCATTTCGTTGAATTAGACTACATTCCTAATTGTTATCGAGCATTACCAGGAGATACCGAGCTATAACACTAGCATCAATTCGGTTTCATTTCCATGAGCTGATTTGCTTCCGACAGCTGTCTAAAACCCCGACATATTCAGGAACACTTGCATTCCCTATAACCCTTTTAAATACACCGCTGTTTTCTAATTCGTCTTTATCCATCAGCGGGACAAGACCTTGATTCACCAGTCGCTGAGCAAATTTGAAAATACATGACTGACAGCAAATAATGTATTGGCTGCTAAAACACCTTCAAATAAAACCAAGAGATTCCTTGGGAGTTATGATGAGCTCTGAATCGCACAATTATCTCAACAGAGCACTCATATTAAACACAACTGTAATTAATGAAGACTTGTCATGAATCAGACATCTTGTTCGTGGGCGGCTTCTTTAATGGATGCTAATGCTTGGAAATCACAGCATCTCGTATCCCCTTTGATTTCAACGAAAAGACCTCATCGTTGAGAAGTTAACGCCTCGTGAAATATTCAGTTACTAAACTATTATAGACCCTGAATTAATAAATACAATATCCCGATCCGTTAAACAGTAAGAGTTAGAGTTATATCATTATCAAAGAATCGTAACTAGATACAAACATCAACTTTCTCGTTACTCCCTGGCTTTCTTGAATCCATAAATCAGTGATTCAGTTCGTCTCCCGTTATAATTATTGTTGCTGAAATGACGCCCCACACATAAATAAATAACTCAGGAATGTGAGATCACGATGGAAGATAAGGAAAAGTGTGTGAACCCCACCCATATACAACTACACACACACACACACACACACGTGCACAGAAATCTAAAGACCAAAGACGCCCGACACTTACCTTGAAGGATGACTCAACGTCGAAATAACAGCCTAGACTACTACGGGTAACCTCTGCCTGCCCTTCATGGAATCACAAGGTGCCCAGGGCGGTGGAGACCGCTTTCAAGGATGACCTTGGGAACCGGCAGAAGGCGAAGTCGGAGGTGGAGGGTTACCGTAAATCCCTAGAAATGTGTCTCTATCCCTTTTACACCCTTCGCGGACAAACTCCCTCACATACACTGACTCCCCTCCCCTTATGGCTTGGCATTTTATACAACTTTTATCTCCCCGGTCTCTCTTTCTCTCTCTCGCTCGCGCGCGCTCTCGCTCTCTCTCTCTCTCACCATTCGCTATATAATTTTTCGTTTACGTCAAATGATCCTTAGCGTTCACGTCTCTCTCTCTCTCTCTCTCTCTCTCTCTCTCTCTCTCTCTCTCTCTCTCTCTCTCTCTCAGACACTCTAGCTAGTGTTTAGAGATTTTCTACTTGCAGCATTTATGACCAATAATCTTCAATGAACGCGTCTGTGCTTCTCTCTCTCTCTCTCTCTCTCTCTCTCTCTCTCTCTCTCTCTCTCTCTCTCTCTGAGCTCCACGAATCTTCTTTTTCCCTACAGTTCATCTAAATGACAGCTTTAAAACCAATGATGAACTTTAAAACCACTGACAAACCCAATGAGACAATTCTTGTGGGAGCAGGACATCCTCAGAGTGGAATCGAGGTCACACAGCCTGGTTTCTGGTTTTCCTCCTTGCGAACGTTCCGGGTTCTTCGACATCGACATTGTGTATATCAAAGTTTTCGTTCACGCGCCGGTTAGAACACTCCTCGATAAAATACTAAAGAGATTCTCAACACTAGATATGTTTATCTTTAATAAGGAGAGAAAGGAGAAGGGAAACAGTGAGAGCGAGCGAAAGAGAAAGAGAAGCTCAGCTTCCGACGACAACAAACACAGACTGGATCGAAACGGAATAATGCCTGCGATGGTCTAGGCTCCCCTCACCTCTCCTGAATCCCCTCTTCCTCCAACATCTCATTAATATTTACAGAAGACAAACGGCCTCAGATGACAGTGACGAGCATTTCTGATGGATAGAAGGCCCCAGGGACCCTCAAGGATAGGGGTGGGGATGCCTAAGGCTCCTCACGGACAGAGGGGAAGGGAGGCCTAAGGACCCTCTTGGACGGAGGGAGGGAAGGCCTATGGGGCCTCTTGGAGAGAGGGGAAGGGTAGCCCTATGCTGTGACCAACGACGGCCCCTGGGGTTGGGGTTAGGATATTGGGGTTGCAAAAGAGTGTGGGCAAGTTCTCTCCGTGAGGGGAGTCACCAACATCTACGGGAGCATAGGGGACATGGATCATAAGAGGGGACATGGTGGAAGGGGGAAGGGGGTGGGGTGGGTGTTTGCTAGCAAGAGAGAAGCAGAGTGATATTACGTTATCTTCTTGACACCACGGGCCATTTATGGGTGAGAATTGTGGGAAGAAAAGGGAGAGACGGGACAGGAGGGAATAAGGAGTGGAGGGCGAGATAGAGCAAGGAAGGGGTGGAGGGAGGTGGTGACATATGGGAATATAATAGACGAAGGGGAGATTAATGGATCAGCCTGCGAATCTTACGATACAAAAGGCTGATTTTCTGTTTTCGGGTTCAATGATTGGGCTTAGCCCATATATGCTGCAATGATTGGAAATGGAGAATAAGAGAGAGATCTTCTTGATTATCTTTCGCTTTACCGAAAGTAATTCTCGACAACAACTGAATCAATGCAAATCAAATAACGAAAGTGACTGACACTACAAGATCCTCAGCTGAGCAACTTTGATGAGAAAGTTATGCGGACACACAATAACTAAGACACTGACCTATTAGATGAACATAAAGGATTATGGATAACACAAGTGAATTCAAAATTAAACAAAAATACCAAAAATATCTAACCACAAAATGTATAAACCCACGCACACACATTATATATATAATATATATATAATAAATTATATATTATATATATATATATATATATATATATATATATATATATATATATATATATATATATATATATATATATATATATATATAAAGATAAAATCCACGAAGGAAAGGAAACACTCCTCAATAAAATACTAAAGAGATTCTCAACACTAGATATGGTCACCTTTAATAAGGAGAGAAAGGAAAAAGGAAACAGAGAAAGCGGAAGAGAAAGAGAAGCTCAGCTTCCGACGACAACAAACACGGACTGGATCAAAACAGAATAGTGCCTGCGATGGTCTGCTAAGTAAAGGACGACAGACAGTCGAAAGGCCTCGCAGCACTCCAGAGTTTCCCTTTCCTTCGTGGATTTTATCTTTATTTATATATTCATCACGTTCCATATTTTCGTGATTCAGTTATATATATATATATATATATATATATATATATATATATATATATATATATATATATATATATATATATATATATATATATAGTTTAGTAAATAATAAAAGCAAAGAAATTACTATTTTTGTTGATTTGAGAATTGTTTTTAAAACAATACAATAATTTTGGAAAGCATATGCAGATGAAACATGGCATAAATGTCGCGACGTATCCAAGCGCAATATATCTGATCCCTTGAAAATGTAACAGAGAGAGAGAGAGAGAGAGAGAGAGAGAGAGAGAGAGAGAGAGAGAGAGAGAGAGAGATATAACAGAAAAAAACTTGGATGCAAAATCATGCCGGTCCGGAAGAAAAGTCAAAACAAAGCCTCTCCGATATGGACTTACACTTCAGAAATAGAAGCATTTTCATGGACTTATTCAGGACACTATTTCAAAACACTGTAGGCGGATTTTGCCGTTTCATAAAGCGAGAAGTTCCACGCAGGGTTATCACCGACGGCCGATCAGTAAAACTTATTTTTTTGTCAGCACAGTGTACCCGAAAACCTCATGCTTGTGGCGTGGGGACACCTGATCCTCCGGCCTTAGGCCGTGGACCTTATTGATTTTGGGATTAGGACTGTCCCCATCGCCCCAACAAATCATGACCCTTAAAGTGTCACTTTAACACAGTAACTTGGGAGGCCCATCACACGGTAACTTCAAATAGCTTTAAACAATACTTTTCACCTCCAGGACACGAAATCTAACAAATAATTTGTCTAACCTCGATCATTTTTGAATACCAGCGCATAAGAGAAAATCTTGTTGGACACCAAGCCTAACTTTAGGAATAATGCAGCCAACACCATGCTGATAGATCTGGATAAGCCTGTCAGTCATTGTTAACTTACCAAGAAAGGTAAATGTTTCGGGAAGACCTCCTGCGTCAGCAGCAAAATCATCATCGATTTTCAGAACAACTCTGTCACTAGACTGCCTGAAGACTTCTTTGGGTGAGACGACAACTTACGTGTCCAAAATTTTAACTTCTGAAGAGTATCGATTATGAAATTGCGGCTAGAGCAATAACTCAGCCATGTCAGTAATTAATTGCCATTGTTTCCGCAACTCTTCGGACCACTGCGGTTTGGTATGGCGTGTCATAATACCTTTTTCTTTTTAATGTCGTTTACTTCTTCACTCCAAATGTTGCTTAGATACAAGCCAAGCTTCATATAACAGCTGGAAGGCAAGGACATCCCTGTTAGGCAAGTGTAAATTTAAACATATCGTATGGAAATATATGGGAAGAAAATGAGTCCCTGGATAAAGTTTGATCTGAATACATCTTCTCATCTAAAATCAGAATTAAATATACAAACTGGACACGGGTGTTAAAAACGGCGTGCGGTCAAGATGACGTCACCTGATCCAATGATTTATGTGTAGATATTCGTTCGAAATCATGCGCAGAGCGTTAAAAAAAATGGAGCTAATCACCCAAGTTACTTACCTTCCTCATTCTTTTACGTTCAGGTAATGACGCCAAGCCGAAAGATCCGTCATTTTTCGGTTTGACATCACTAGTTTTGTTGGTATCAGACCACTGGTAAGTGCGTACTAGCTCTCAAACGAAATTCACAGCTAACAAATGTCATTAGATGTAGGCGATGGGTCTATTTTGCTAAAGGCACAGCAATCCTAGAAATAAGAAGCACCCTGGGTACTTGTGTTTACCCGTAAGCAATGAAAATGTCCTTAGTGCTAAACAGAAAGGAACAAAGGTGGGCATTTTTCCCTTAGAGAACTTCCCAGCTGGATCCATGCCACTCGAAAATAAAAACTGTTTCCCCTTAACTGATCTGGAGTTAATCCTGCGCTGCTGAAAGAAGAATTGGAGGAAAAATAATGAATAAACTGTAGACAGAATAAGCAACTAAGGGCACCGAAGAATGGAAAGGACATTTGATGATCAGTGATGCAAAGAAAAAATATTTTGAAACAGTGAAAAGGTTCTAATATTATGATACCAGTCTGATTTAAAGAAGCACCTGTGGTAATTTTTTTATATATAACAATCAGCTAATTACTAAAATTGGAAGGAAATAAGACGAACTATGTATGAATGCATAACAAAGCAGAGCATTTTTCAAGAAATAATATTAACGAAAAATACATTTCTGGGTGTTGCATGAATGGCGGTACATAGAGAAGAAAAACCTCATTATAAAGTTTACAGCACATATACAAATGCAAGTTACAATTCCTGTAAACCTTTATCATTCCCGCAACATTAAAAGATAATGACAGAAAAAGAATTATGGCCAGAGATTAAAATGAACGTAGATCATAAAAAGAATGATCGGAAATGAAGAAAATAATAATCAGAACAACGTGTCCTAAGGATTCAAATATATGTTCATAAAGGCTGGTATTTGCGGAGGTGTGAGCTCTCTCCAGACGCTTTCTTGTTCTGCCCATTACCGATTCCTCTCCGGGTCTCCTTTTTTTTTTTTTTTTTTTTTTTGCACCTTTATTCGATCGTAATTTAAAACTCTCTCCAGAATTCTCATTTAATCTTCTTCATGTCGTGTTCTCGTAATGTATTTAACACAAACTAAACACTCGTACAGTTTGCATAAAATTTTGAGCAATAATAGATAAATGTATGTGCCACCGCCCTCTCTCCTCCTTCATATACCGCACAACCTTTGTATGAGAGAGAGAGAGAGAGAGAGAGAGAGAGAGAGAAAAAACTCCACCCAAGAAAATGACCGACGAAGGAAAATTGAGCGTCCTTTCGAAAAGGTCAAGAAAGCCTGTTTCTTAATCCTCCTCCTCCTCCGTGCGAGGAGGGACAACTCAAGGATTTAATCGGCTTGAAAAGGATAAATTGCGCAGTAGCAGGACTGCGCCACTACAACCGACGCCAACGATTTCGAAATTGCGCCTTATGATTGGGCAGACGAAAGAATTACCCAAACAGGATGTTTCTTAATCACTGGACTCGTCAGAGCAGCGTCACCGTCTCTCTCTCTCTCTCTCTCTCTCTCTCTCTCTCTCTCTCTCTCTCTCTCTCCTATTCAGCTAGAAGTAGTTTCGCGACTTCGTCACTGGTAATTGCTCGTCACCAATAGAAACGATGACGTCACGATCAACGTTACGCCACGCATCTCAGCAGCTACTAACATGACCAAATACCCTTCGAGGAATAGCAACCTGATTCTCCCAAACCTTCCCTCAAATTGAATAGGTCTCGTTTCGTCAGTGGAACAAATTCGTTAGTAGGTTCTCTGAAAAGAAAAATACACACTAATTTTTATATGACGAAGGGTGCTCACGTCATAATTTAGAATGACACACAACGACAATCTAAATCTGCAACAACTGTTTATATAATAGAATTCTTTAGAAAATCGTATACACCAGATTCATGATTCCCTGCACTTGTTTTCGTGTCATTTTCCTCCTTTGTGCTACCTTCTTGCATATGCCTGCAGTGAGGATGTTACACAAACCCTGTCAACGGAGGAATAAGACTTCGAATCACGTTGAAAAAATGTACAATGTTCCAATGTAAAACGAGGAAAAAAAATACGGAAAAACTCAGTAGGTTAACGAAATATATATAGACAGACAGAATTAATATGAGTCAGGTAAGAAAAAAATCTGGCAAGAGGTCCCACATACCAAATATTTCTGGAACCGAAATCATCGCACTTTTTATAAATTATCATCGATTACAAACCCCTGTCGCTCGCTTGGTTAATAAACAGATCAGGGCGGTTGTTCACCGTGCATTGTTTTTTGACGCAAATATAAAATTATAGATTCAAACGAAGGCACCGTGCTTACCCCATACAAATGGGAAAACAAGCACGTTAAAAGAAGTAATAGTAGTTATAGTAACAGAAATAACAAAACGAAGAAAAGATTAGCTTAAAAGTACCGAATATTCTGTAAATCAGTAATAAATACATCACCATCAAAGATCGTAATTCTGATCACTATACAAATGGATCTGAGAATCGACACAAAGTCATCAGGGGTGGGTGGGTGGGCAACAGTCAGCTGCAGCGTCATTAAATCCAAGAACTATCAGCCTGTTTGGAAGCATCACAGAGTCTCAATAAACACAGCCTGCTGATGAATTTACCCTTGAGACCCCCTTCATATCATCACACTTGATGGCAAATTTTCGCACCACGTTGCTTCCTTATTCTCTCTGCAAAATTTTCACACGCTTCTGCATCCCTTTTTTTCCTTCAATGGCTTCTTTCCTTTCATCGGTCGTATTTTATATTTATGGCTGCTTTCCTTACGTCAGTTGTCTTTGATATTTATTTCTTAATTCTCTCATCACATTCTTTGTTTCACTGATAGAGTTATGCTCGTCATTTGTTGATCCTTCTCTCCCTTGTTTTAGCTTCTTAAGGAATGAATTAAATGTCGTTTACGCACTGACATCACATGCCACTTTCTCATTTTCACAGCTCGCTTCGGCGTGCTCTGGAACTAGCTACTTGCTTCCGTTTTTTCTTCACCAAACTATCGTACTCCATTTTGTTAACATAACTGAACCATATCACAAGACTCCAATCTATCTTCTCCCTTACGGTACAATAATTTTTCCTACCACTGCTTTATACAGTATAGCCACATTTCTCACTGTTTCAATACTACTTACTCCACATACACGATACTAACAATTAATCTCAACATCTTCCGTTGCCCCTGCATTTATATTGATCATCTGCGTTCCACGTTCACAGAGGAGAGTTGACTTAACTTTTTCAAACTTTACAACTTTGACATCCACTCACATTCTTCTTTTCTATATTTCATTCCATCCATTCTGTGACTTTGCTCTCATTCTGCCATTTATCTTGATCATTTAATCACAATTACCTGCTTGCATCTAATGCCTCCAGTCTTCCTCCATCCACAATACTACTCATTGCTCCATCTTAATGATTTCCATTTGCCCTCACAGTCTTACTCCAGGTCAACATTTCCTGCTACAAATTCATTCAAATTCTTTCACATAAATCAGCCAATCCAGACCCCACTTTTATGCAATTTTCTTATTCCACGACTTTAATCCTACCTCTAATTTTCTTTCTCTAATTTGTCTAGACCTATTTTTGCACCGAGCAAGTCACCCTTCCGTCTACAAATCTGGACACAAACTCTTTTTCTTATTCCACGATTTTAATCCTAATCTAATTTTCTTTCTCTAATTTGCCTAGACCTAGTTTTGCACCGAGCAAGTCACCCTTCTGTCTACAAATCTGGACACAAACAGTTTTCATCATAAATACTTTAATTGACTTTTGTTAATCACCTCATACATTATGCATCCTCCGGAGACACTGTATCTTTATCAATTCTATCTTGAGCTGTTTCTGTGTCAGTGTATACCATATCAAATGCCGCTCTTGTCCCATAAATCCCAAGCTTCCCAACACCTTATCCCTAGTCTAAACTTACACTACTCCTTCCTTGTGAAGGTTTCTGATTTCAGTATTTTTCATAATATACTGTATATATATATATATATATATTTTATATATATATATATATATGTGTATATATATACTGTATATATATATATATATATATATACATGTATGTATATATATATTATATATTTATTCTCTGTAATGCAACTGCTAGTATATTAACCTACCAAGTGAGAAGACCCAGGTCCGATCTTTGGAGAGGACAGGCAAGTGGGGTTGTTCCATTATAAGCTCCTTGTACCTTTGTTGACCTAAGCAAAGAATCAAGGACCCAGCTGTTAGGTGAAAACCGTGGCCGTAACCAGAGTTAATAAAACAGAGGACTAACACCTGGTGAGACCCCTAAAGGAACAAAGCATTAGGTAAAATTATATACATACTCAAGCTTTACACAAACATAAACTCACACACAAACACATTATATTTATATATATATATATATATATATATATATATATATATATATATATATATATATATATATATATATATATATATATATATATATATATATATATATTATATATATATGTTGACATCATAGTCCCTCATCCTTACCAAATCCATTATTCACTGACAAGTTTTGTGTGTTCTAATGTTCATTTTAGAAGTCAAAAATCCTGCCTTTTCACATTCACTCGTACATAATGAGAAAGTAACATTCTTAGAAACCAATGAATCTTTTTTTTTTTTTTTAGTTCTCCACTGCTACATCTTGCTATTTCAATCTCATGACTGGTATTGTTCATATTGTACATCATACTGAAATTCACACAGCAGATTATTTTAAAATGATGTCGACTTTAATGATGAACATTCTCCAGGACTCTACCTTCAATAGCCTTCAACACATTCCACAACAGTCATCAAATGTCATGTCGTCACGACATCTGCTATTTTTGTTCTGTCAAGGCGGCAAAACAATTACCGTAGCAGTTTTTTCTTTCATCTTTTTTTTGGGGTTCCTTGTATAACTTCAAATTATAAGCACTGCAGTGTCATCCAGTTCAAACACTCATGATGTCTAGAATTTTCTTTCTTTACTAGGAATTTAGGCGACTCTAGTCTATGTTTTGTATATTTGTCATTTTTTCTAAATTTGATAAATAAACATATATACTGTATATATGTATATATATATATTTTTTTTTATTACAAGGTTCGACATCAACAGAGGATATACAGTAGACTTGCTTCGTAGATGATGAAAGGTTACAAGTCAAGAAAAACGAGCAGAATAGAGGGGGGGAGGGAAGGGGAGTAGCATAATGGAAACCATTCACAAAACCGTGCAATCCAGTGATTACTGCTTCTCATATAGGAACTGTGGGCAAGGGTGGTCTTACGGGTGTTACTACACCACTTGACAGGAGTTTGAACGTCTCATTTACCTTCACCACAACAGTTTAAGAATGAAGAAAGACAATGAAGGCAGATCTGAATGGGAGAGTAAGAGAAGAGGGAAAAGTCACGATTATTGACCAAATGGATTGCGCTTGAACAGTGAAGGAGATAAAATCAAGGCCCCCAGATATGAAAACAATATTCCAAAACCGGAAAAACAAGGGATTCAAAGTTTTGGCAAAGTTATGAATAAAAGAACTCGAAAACTAGTTCCTCGTTGGTCGAGTCGGTAGAGTTCTCGGCAAGCACTCTGCTAGGCCCGAGTTCGAGTCTCCGGCCGGCCAATGAAGAATTAAAGGAATTTATTTCTGGTGATAGAAATTCATTTCTCGATATAATGTGGTTTGGATTCCACAATAAGCTGTAGGTCCCGTTGCTAGATAACTAGTTGGTTCTTAGCCACGTAAAATATGTCTAATCCTTAGGGCCAGCCCTAGAAGAGCTGTTAATCAGCTCAGTGGTCTGGTTAAACTAAGGTATACTTAATATTAAACTTAATCGTTCAGTAGCAAATTTAGTACCTGGAACTGTTTAATCTCTCCAATACCAGTTCCAAGGCGCTGCTCAGGATGTTGAAAGAAGGTGATGTGATTAAATTTTCATAGAAAATACATAGAGGGGACGGGAAACGCAATAGGGCAGTAGGAACTGTCCCACAACCATCAAATGTGTCCGATTTATAATATTCCCTTTGGATAAGCTTGCTGTCAAACACCTCTTAATTGTTACTTCTTAGTGCAGCAACGGTGGGGTTTTCTCCCAGATCCCCCCTTTAGGTCGTTGTACATCATTTCCTTTATTTTTTGGATCTCTTCATCTTACGTCCCAACCACTCCAACTCCCTCTTTGCACTGTCCTAAGCGCTGACTGGCCGAAAATGCCCCAGTGGTTAGCGTGACACCCCAAATTTTAAAAATTGATCAATGAATACGACACGGTGAAGGCGGGAAAGGGCAACTGATAAACGCTTGAGGAAAAGTATGAGAGAAAAGACTTCTGAGGAATACAACTGGAGTTGAGGAAGTTGAAGCGTAAAGATATGAAAAAAAAATCTGAATTAAAAATTTCAGAAGACAAATTTACTCTAACGATACGCAAGAACTGACAACGGCATAAAATATTCCGTACAGACACCGCTCCTTCTCAAGAATCAGAAGCCTATTTAGGGTTGAAATTTAGTCTTCACTAACGTAGGAAACAATGTTATCAGATTTGAATAAACTACGCCACACAGCAAAGCCATACTTTGCCTTTATTACCCCGTGCGCCTAATTTATAACACATGGGTAAAGATTGCTGAAATGAAAGCTACTCTAATTCCTCATCCCCTATAGGAAAAACGAAGACTGGTTAGATACAGTTAGCTATCTTACGTGAAAAAAGAAATTAAAAAGCCGTAGAGATATGTTATTGCAATAAATGCATAATATTTGCTAAAGGACAAATAATGTTCAAGTAAACCAAATGATTATCTGGACTGAATTTGAATGGAAAAATTATTCGACATCTTCCTTAAAAATAATAACTAATATCACTACACTCAAGGTTACAGATGCTTTCATAAAACAACATGCATTCTTAGTCTTATCAAAAAGTCACTGCTTCCATCAGCTAACCTAAAATCACCATTTTCATATTTTCATACATGCAGCATTCTCCCAATAATTATTTAAGGAAGGTAATTAGCGTTCTCATTCTAGCACAAAAGACGATGTAGTTTCCCCAAGTCCAAAGGCTGAGTCATACCACCAACCAATGCAGTACAATCAAAGGCATCAGTAGTCATTACAGAATGGCTGAGGTTACTCACCCACTAAAAACCCATCAGTCAGATGTATTTCCCCATTCCTGTAATGAGAAAAAAAGCAGACTTCATGTCATTAGCAAATTAAAGTACAACCATGGGAGGGTAATCTTTAGCATTTTCTAGTAACTGTGAACCAGTCTTCCCCACGTGATGCGATAAATTTTCATTAATTTCACTGTAATAGTTAGGAATAGAGCCTTCAGTGACAAAACGAACCACTTTGTATATTTGATGCTATGCTCTTTGCCAGGCTGTCAGCTTTTTATTGCCCATCATACCTGCGTTTGCAGGTACCCAAACAAAGAACCATACCATGGTGATTCAGTATAATTATCCATTCTAAAATCAGCAGCAGTACAAGTGGTACTTTATGTAAAACCTCACCAGAGATTACACTACCCTCATGGAATCACAAAAAAATCAAATATCTGTTCCTTCCCTATAGTTGCAAATTCTTTTAAAATCACTAACACTGTATACAGTCTTATGATAAAAATAATTGAGGCCAAACACTACAGTAATTATCTAGGAAAACCCTACAAATCCAAAGCCTTCATCAGATTTGAAGCCAAAATTATATACAAGCACAGTATCCTCATGAATGAATGAGGGTAGGTTCTGTTCCAAAAAATGGCATATCTGTAGACTGCAGTAACTACAGGCCAATTTCTATTCTCCCTTTGCTCTCCAAAGTTGCAAAAAAACTTATTTTTAAGACGCTCTATAAGTATGTGGAATCTAAAGGATTGTTTGCTGATAGTCAATATGCATACCGGAAGCAGTTAGGTACCTGCGATGCTCTTGTAGATTTGACAAGCCATTTGCAAGAGAACCTTGAAAAGGGTTTTGAGTGCAGGGTAATTCAAATATATTTCAGTGCTGCTTTCTGTTTAGTAAATAACATGACACTTATTTATAGACCTCGGAATCTTGGAGTGGGTGGATATGTTTAAGTTTACTTCATGATTTCCTTACAGGTAGGCAGCAACGAGTTGCTGTTGATGGGACCTTTAGCGAACCTATTGTGTCTGGAGTTCCACAGGATTATGTTCTTGGTTCACTGTTATTTTTAGTGTATACAAGTGATATTGTTGTTGGCCTGGAAAACAAGCTCGTTCAGTATGCCGATGATGCTACACTTGTGGGTGTCGTAAAGTCTCCACTTACGAGAAATGAGGCTGCCGTTATTCTCTATCGGGACATGGAGCGGATTAGTGAATGGTGTAGTCGGTGGGGTATGAGGCTGAACTCCAGTAAAACGAAAACACTGTTGATTAGCAGATCCCGTACAGATTTTCACACCCCATCCTCCCCTCCAAGTCAATGGGAGTCCTGAATGAGTCTGAAGCTTGAACTGTTCTAGGTGTAACTTTTGACTCACATCTTCCTTTTGAGAAACGTCTAATGAAAGTATCAGCAAATGCCGCACGAAAGTTAGATATTGTACGAAAGGTCTCATATATTTATAACAGTGATAAAATCAATAATTTATTTTAGGTCATTTGTCTTTCCTTTACTAGAATACCGTTCTCCGGTATGGATGTCTGCTTCTGCCAGATTTATCTCTTTTAGATTGAGTGGTTCTTGGTTGTAGGTTTCTGTTTCCTAATATTAGCAGTTACGACCTGGACCATAAGCTATATTTTAACAGAGGTCTTTCGCATTTTCAATTAATCCCTGATCACCCCCTTTCCTGCTGAGAGCAACCAGATTTGCTGAACAGCAGAAGCACCAATATGCAGTAAATGTGCCTCATTTGTAGAACTTCTCAGTTCCAAAGTAAGTACACCTTAGTTTTACCAGACCACTGAGCTGATTTCTACAGGGCTGGGAAGAATTAGACTTATTTTACGTAGCTAAGAACCAATTGGTTACTTCCTCTTATTGTGGAATCCACCAGTTGGAGAAATTAATTTCTATCACCAGAAATAAATTCCTCTAACTCTTCATCAGCCGGCCGAGGATGAACTCGGCCCATCAATGACAGTGGAACCGACTCAGCCAAAGAAGGGCTTTTTCTGTTCCACTGCACCGCTGAAACAGTCTCCTGAGAATGTCGTGCAATTGTTCAGAAGTTCTGCTCAGAAAAAAGAGGTGTGTTCCAGCTCCAGCATAAAATCAAACAAATGCTGATAAACCGACAATTTATTCTCAAGTTTGTAAGATATGATGGTAAGGCATTGGGCCAGCAGTGATCTAACATCAAGCTGTCTCCTCCACATAAACGCAAGTGGTACTTTAGAGATGAATATACATTTACTCAGATATTAATCATTTCAATGTGCTTTGAGAATTGCTTATATTCTGTAGAATATCTAATCATCAAATATATGAAGGAATTTTGACCATTTATCTTTTCTAAAGCTCATGAGAGCTAAGAAAATCGGAAATTCACTTGGTTAGCCTTGAGAAACAACAGTGAAGTAAACAATGCAAGAAAAACCTATTCTACAGAACGAACAAAGGAACGCAAAGCTGCGCTACAGAACAGACCAAGAACTATGGAACAATTTCAGGGGAATAAAGCGAAATATACATAAAAGGTAAAAGAGAAACAACTGTTATTAAGAAAAATTAACCAGGAATCCCTGGGCATTTATGTAACTTGAAAAAAGAAAAGTCCAATACAATTAAGACTTCCAAACTTCATCTCTCTCAGGGATCAGAGCATTTCATTGTGTTGTTGTTGTACGATGGAAATTATATCTTGACCTATATGTATTACTCATTCATAGCAATCTGAGTTAGTGTCTATCCATATACATGGACTCATCAAATATTGCAACGACTGTAATAAAGGTACCATAACAACAGTTCTCATTCATGACAATTCTCATTCATGACAATGAATTTATCTCATGGTGACTCAAAAATAAACGCCGTAAGTAGACACATAACCTATTTCAGCTATAGGAGTATGTAATAAAACAAATATCTTAACTTTATGCAGAAATAACCCCAGTAAAGTCTTTTAGCCTAGATGCTAAGACGAGATTAAGATAGGAAAATATTATCTTAAAATAATGAATACGGTACGATATACACACACACACACACACACACACACACACACACACACACACACACACACACACACACACATATATATATATATATATATATATATATATATATATATATATATATATATATAATATTATATTTCAAAAAACCTTTTTACCTCCAGGTGATACCAGGAGGACAGAGCCTTTGGGTTCATAGCATGTCTTTGGGTATGAGGCTGCCAATCTAAACCCTTATCTTGACCCAAGCTATTGCTCACACTCATTTACAGTTGGGTCGCCTGATGAACGGCAAGCCCTACCCTGCACAAGTGATCACGCGCTCTATAACTGAGTTGAAGCTTCATAAATAGACCAGTGGATAAACATAAATTAACTATCACGCCCAACGTATACACATAAATGGCATAGCTATCCTTAAACTGTAGTTTAATCTTGAACTGATAATACTTTATTATTCAGTCAAAAGAGGTAAAGGCAAAAATTTTCGAACAGAACAGCCACCGTTAAGAACCAATATTATACTTCGATCTAAATCTACAAACTAACATAAGAAGATTTCCCTTCGATGTTATAAAAATGCCAGACAATATCAATTAGCTACTCCTTCGGATTCTGGTCCTGCTGTTTTACTTAATTTTTATTGAGGATCAAAATAAAATCTTAAACTAAAGAAGCCAAAAGATTGTCTTTAATGGCCAGCAGCGTTGAAACTTAGTGTCTGACATTAAGGCCTTTCGAGAACCTGCAGTTAAAGAATTTTTAAAACCCTGGCATTCAGAATTTCTTTGGACAGGTCGTTACACGAACGTCTTAGTCTATAGGTTTAATGAAATAATGAATACTTGTATAGAACTTGTATCACAGTCATTAACAGAAAATGGTCCAAGATAATGAAAATTGGGTCACGTTCTCATAATCGTCGGGTTTGCATTGGTTTGCGGTAATTAATGGTTAACAGTATCACGTGTTCTCTTCCCAGAACTTCTGATGGAACGAAGCCCATCCATAAGGCCTCTGGGTCAATCAAAACCAATCTTTAACAGCAAAAATAAAAGAAAACGGGGCGATCCATTCACAGTATCTCTAAATGACAAAATTTTCAAAGCGAGTAATATAAGAAAAGAAAAATAAGATGACACGTCAAAACACTACGTCATGGGGCCCGTACTAGATACCACCACCCAAGGAATCATGCAAATGCGGCTGGTTACAATTGTTGGAATTCCTTTCCCACGCTTCTGAACTCTGACCTAATAGCCACAACATGACGTCATCGACCTAAGTCGTGACGCCACTATAGGCGTCCGTCAGTGTCATCAGTTTTTGCGGCTCAAAATCTCCGGCTTCAGGAGGACGGACTTGGAGGAAGATCATGGGTAATAATCTTGTCAGAGAGAATCGAAAGTCGTAAATAAGTGGTTTCAAAAGAGAAGATTATGATCACAATTTAGGACTTAAAAAGATCAATTTGGGTGCCTTCAAAGAGTGCACAAGATCCTGTTGCTTCTGGGGGTAATTGCCTCATTTTATAACGACGGCAACTTTTTTTTTTTTTTTGGATACTGGGCCAACAATAATAAGTCGCACACATGCACAATGAGAGATAAGTGGATAGAGGAGAGAAAAAACCTTAATCCTTTTTAAACAGTGAGAAAACGAAAAAAAGAAAAAGATATGTATAGGCAGAGAGATAGACAGAGGTATAAATACAAGTGCGTGACAGACAGACAGAAGAGAGGCACGGAGCTTGTTTCTGTTACTGTATGAAGTTTGTGACTCAAGTGGCAAAATTAACTAGAACTCTAATAACAGAAACTGTAACCAGAGAGGAAATACATAAAACAAAATCATCAGGAAGCTGAATATGATTGCCATTACCTTACTTTTCTATCTGAAGCCATACGTGATCTCAGTACATGACATTTATGACCAAATATAGGTTTCTAGGGCCACTTTGAACACCTATGTTGTTATACATCTGCATAATGAGGTAATGGTGTGTGTGTGTGTGTGTGTGTGTGTGTGTGTGTGTGTGTGCGCGTGTGGGTGGGTGGATCCATATTTACAGGTCAATATCCTAGTTTTATCATATCTCTAATGCACCTGTAAACATAATTTTGGCATTTATAAATAGATTTCTGTGTTCAAAGATATTATTTTTGGTGATAAAAGAGATACAACATTGAAAGTACTGGAAGCTCTTTTACACCTGTATGGTATAATATTCCGGATTTCTGTAGGCTTGCAGCAACAGACTTTGGAAATAAGTAAGAGGGAACCATTGCAATACGAAAAGCATCATCTGCGTACTTTAATATCTTACTTCGCAGGATGCGAATCATGCCACTTGGAAAAAAACGTCCAAAATGGCACCTATCGAATACAAAATAAAAAAGGTCTAGCGTCACTCAAATCCCCATCAACAACAATTGTCTCTTATAGCCATTTAATAAAATGGGAATGAGATCATGTTTTAAGAACTTTTGGTAAACCAAGGTAAAAGCAGCACTAAAATCGATTAGAACAAGCCTCTACTTAAAACCACTGTCAGTGTTATAGAATGTAACTAGTCGGAGCTAACTGTCAATTTCGAAGCATCAAGATTCAATGCACTTTCCTACAGACAGAAACACCAACCTTGTAGCTACCTTACAGTGCGCTTGAAGGAAGGCGCTTGTTGTATCATTTAGGTTCATGAACCATACACATGCGGTTTTATCTTGAATTAAGCCTATAGTATATGACAATCTTTTCCTTTGTAGAGCATCTTTGTGCACCAAGAATTTCTACTAGCGCTGCCGTTCCATTTTAGCTGGGTCTGCTTGATTTGTACTCATTAGCATTGTTCTAAATAATTTGTAAAGAACAAACCAGAGTTTCATGAAAGATCTCATCGGTAATGATCAGGGAAACCTTACTTTGATGACATGGTATTCAAGTTTGATCTAAATATCTTCAGTTATAGTGGTTCTTCCTTCATAACTCTAAATAGCTTATATTCAAGGGTAAAATCCGAAAATTTTCCTCTATCTCTCTTTCCCACAATTACTCGTTAGAAAATTAGGTATGATCACATTATTCAGTAATACAGTATAGTCTGACATATAATGTAAGTAAAGTATATATTTTTAGCTAATATCATGTTGTATAATACAACAATATGAAATGACCTCAATTGCTGGTGCGTCTTCTGTGGTTGGTGCACTCTTCATAAACCTGAAGGGGGGGAGGGGGTTGTTAAAAATAGAGTATTGTAAGTCTGAATGAAAGAAACAGCTGATATCTGCCAAGCCCTATAGAACACGCAAGTAAACCACAATCAGTAGAAAAGATATTTGAGGCCAATTTTGATTCCTATTCTCGTCCACGTCTGAAATAAAGGTATGTTAAAACTGCCAAAACCCTCTAACCAGTTCAGTAAATGAATTTAAGGCAAGAAAGTAGGATTATTACTGCCAACGATGACTTGGCCTCCTAATCCTGTAGAAACCTTTAGACCCAGACTAATCAGACATTCAGTTTGATATCGTTATTGGTGCCGGAACGGGACTAAGGAACCTCTTTGTCTCACACAACCTACATATGGAGAGGAGGACCATGATTTTATGGGCAATTTGAGTCCTGGATTGGACACAACGAGATTTTAGCCGTAAATTACATCACTCTCCTCCAAAATCAGCTAACCGATTCCAAAAATAGAATTTATTTGACCAGCAATCATATTTTTAGATCAAATAGAGGCACTGATATGTGAAAGAATGCGGTCACTGACAACCATTTTAAATTTAACCCCTGTTCGAGCTAGTGTGCATAATTATGTGCGGGGTTTCCCTACCTGATTCTTTTTAATTTCATACCATTTATCATTTTCCATTTTCAAATATTGATTATGAAACTTCAGTCATGGAACTTATTGTAATGTTTCCTACAAAAGGATATTAGGATTGCAATGCGAGAAACCTGCCGAAATCTTCATTGATTAAACCGTATTACTTGATTTAGAAAGCCAGTGGCGAAGCAATTGGTTTCAAAAGTGGTCTTAACATTAAAGCTTTAAACGTGGTTGCAATCCCATTTTAGTTTCTGTAAAAGAAAACTACCGAGAAGATTATTCGTCTGTCCCTCCGCACTTTTTCCTGTCCGCCCTCAGATCTCAAAAACTACCGAGGCTAGAGGGCTGCAAATTATTATGTTGATCATCCACCCCCCAATCATCAAACATACCAAATTGCAGCCCTCTGGTCTCAGCAGTTTTTATTTTATTTAAGGTTAAAGTTAGCCATGATCATGCTTCTGGCACCGCTTTAGGTGCCAACAACACAGGCCACCACCGGGCTGTGGTTGAAAGTTACACGGGCCACGGCTGAGACTTGCATGGGCCGAAGAAACTTCGGCGCATTTTTTACTTGTTTATTCTTATGCATAACAACTAGTGACACACGTCCGACAACATGGGTAAAATGCCATCATTTTCCCAGATCAATGGAAGGGAGAAAAGCTGCATGACTTTTCTGTAACAAATATGCATATTTGATTAACATTCTTCTCCGACCTCTATGTGTAAAAACACTTGAGAGATATATATATATATATATATATATATATATATATATATATATATATATATATATATATATATATATATATATATATATAAAATCATCAATGAAGGGCAGAGGACACACAGATATACAAGCTGACTTTATTCCAACGTTTCGTAATTATCGGATTAATTACATCATCAGGGCTGTTAAAATAAAAATAAAATTCTTTGTAAAATCGTAAAAGCTAAAAATAAAGGCTAAAATTATTCATACAAAATTTTCACAAATGTACACAAACATTAAAATTAGAGAACAAAAGTTTTAAAAATCATTACATTAAAATGAAGTTAACAGAATATGCAGTAAACTGAAATTGAAAACTGTGAAAGGGGGTTACAGAACAAAAGATTAACGACCGACCTAGAGGGTGACAGCTTTAAACTAAACATAAACATAAATAGAAAGAACACAAGTCAGGATAAATATAGAGGAGAGGAGGACGTGTGAGTGTTTAACGACAGAACAAGTTGTTTGATGAAAAGTGATTCCAGGATAACAAGGTCTTGGGGGTTGGTGGTATGGCCCAAAATGTAGAAGTCTTTATTATCAATGTGTGTTTTACAAATTTTTGTAAATTTGTAAAACACACATTGATAATAAAGACTTACCTACTTTTGGTTTATCGAAAAACACTCACAGAAAATTTGTAATTTCTACATTTTGGGCCATACCACCAACCCCAAGACCTTGTTATCCTGGAATCACTTTTCATCAAACAACTTGTTCCGTCGTTAAACACTCACGTCCTCCTCTCCTCTATATTTATCCTGACTTGTGTTCTTTCTATTTATGTTTATGTTTAGTTTAAAGCTGTCACTCCTCTAGGTCGGTCGTTAATCTTTTGTTCTGTAACCCCCCTTTCACAGTTTTCAATTTCAGTTTACTGCATATTCTGTTAACTTCATTTTAATGTAATGATTTTTAAAACTTTTGTTCTCTAATTTTAATGTTTGTGTACATTTGTGAAAATTTTGTATGAATAATTTTTAGCCTTTATTTTTAGCTTTTACGATTTTACAAAGAATTTTATTTCTTATTTTAACAGCCCTGATGATGTAATTAATCCGATAATTACGAAACGTTGGAATAAAGTCAGCTTGTATATCTGTGTGTCCTCTGCCCTTCATTGATGATTTTAAGTATGGATTGACTCCTGACTCCTCACACTAATATATATATATATATATATATATATATATATATATATATATATATATATATATATATATATATATATATATACATATATATACATATATACTGTATATATGTGTGTGTGTTTGATTTTGGCCATAATCTTTCTCCGAAGGAATTCTCGCTACATGATAATGCACATGAGGCACTGTTGTTTTTCGATTCTGAATAATATATATATATATATATATATATATATATATATATATATATATATATATATATTATATATATATACATAATATATATATAATATATATATAATATATATATATATATATATATATATATATATATATATATATGCACAGATATAGTATATACAATTTTTATCACAGCGTGATCCATTTTTCTATATTCACAAGCATCAAACTACAAATGTCGTTTGCTATCCAATTCACTATAATGCTTGTGAATATATATATATATATATATATATATATATATATATATATATATATATATATATATATATATATATATATATATATATATATATATAATATATGCCTGTAAAAATGCCAAAATGTAGAAAGCAAATGCTATATTTCAGAGTTCAACTGTCTCTCTCATCAGGTAAACAGTGAATGAGAAAAAGTTACAGAAAAGCAGTATTTATACCAGAAGGTCCATAGGTCAGCTGTTACATCACTCCAGTTGACAATTTCTCTTTAATTTTCTTAATCGCTTGTTGGAGGAAGATTTTATCTATAGCATCTGAATCCCAGGCACCTTTTGAAAGGTTCATCATATTTCTTTGTTTAATCAAAGCTGATTCCACCATCTGGCTTTTGAACCGACAATTGCTGCTATAAACTATACGAGAAAAATTCCAGTTTATTCTGTGATTATGGTTATTTATGTGGTTAAAAATAGCTGAGCTCTGTTATCCTTACCTAACTGAACGCTTATGCTGTACTAATCTGTGAGAGTGATTTGCCTCTAAAACCGATTTAGAGGCAAATCACTCCCCCAGAGATTAATACAGCAAAAATGTTCAGGTAGGTATGGACAACATCGCTCAGCTAATTTTAACCACATAAATAACCATAATCACAAAATAAACTGGAATTTGTCTCGTATAATTTATAGCAGCAATTGTCGGTTCAAAAGCCAGATGGTGGAATCAGCTTTGATTAAACAAAGAAATATGATGAACCTTTCAAAAGGCACCTGGGAGTCAGATACTATACAGTAGATGAAATCTTCTGATTTTAAGAGAAATTGTCAACTGGAGTAACGTAACGGCAGACCTATGGACCTTCTGGTATAAATAATGCTTTTCTGTAACTTTTTCTCATTCACTATTTGCCCGGTGAGAGAGACAGTTTATACTTTCTACATTTTGGCATTTTTATGGGCTCCTTATATTTGATGGAATTCTGTTTTAACAGAAAATATTTCATAGTCATATATATATATATAATATATATATATATATATATATATATATATATATATATATATATATATATATATATATATACTATATATACTAGCAACCAACCTGGCACTTCCCAGTAAAACTCTGAAGAACTCGGAAAAATTTTCCTACATCTTTGAATTGTTTTGTCATGTAAAGGATGTATAGTGTCATTGAAAATGCTTTTCTTTCCTGTGATTAATAATTCTGTCTTGAATTCATTAAAGAGATTCTCTGCTCGGGGAAAAGGTGAGTGTCATACAGACTTTTGCAATGAACAGAAATTCACGGATACCGAAAGATTAGTGTTTAAAGAAATTCACTCATGGAAAGGAATAACGGATGAATCGCTCTACAGACAATATAGGGGACCCTTTGACAAATTATATACAGTATACCCTCCATGAACAAATGGATGCCACGTCAGTGAACATATGAAGTCATACTTAAAAGCGAAAATTGCACAGGAACTGCCTTACGTCATCAAAAGCCTGTACTAATGTTAGCCTTCCTCCCTACCCACCCACCCACCCCCTCCTCTCTCTCTCTCTCTCTCTCTCTCTCTCTCTCTCTCTCTCTCTCTTCCTTTCATTCAAATCAGAATTTAACAGAATAATTTCATAGCAATAACGAAAAAACAACCACAACTGATAAAAGACATGTCAGTAGGTCTATGGGGACGAAGTGTGGTTTGGGCATATGCACAACTTCAGTTAACCACGGACCGTTCAGTCGCCTAATTATCACTTCATTTTCAAGACTGGTATTCGATCGTTATCGCATAAAACTTAGATGGTAGGTTGTCAGGTTGACAAACAGTTTCAGAATATTCATAAGTTAAGATACAGTGTCCGTTGGCTGTATAAATATTAAATTATATTATCACGATGGTAATTTTAGACACCGTAAAAAGAGCTGCAACTGTTTTCGGTTTCTTGTGAGTGTTAACGAACATGTTTCGATTTCCTATGGCGTTTCTGAGTGAAAGTGTAGGCCAAAGTTTGAATGGTCTAATACAGAAATTGTCGATATATGGTGATTTTTTAGTGGATTAAGTGCTTAGATATGATGATGGTAATACCTCAAGGTACTTAAGAATTTGTATTTTATTGGCGAGGTATACTTAAAATACGTTTGGCCTAAGATGAACACTGAAAAAATGTGGTAATTTCGTCGCGAATAATTTTTTAATGCAGGGGTAGTTTTGTCACAGAAGCATTTAGTCTGCTAATGCGCATGCACAGATGGTGATGGATTTGCTTCGTCTATAGACGATGAATTAGTTCTTGATTCCAAAGATGTGCCCGTAACTACAAAGTTTTCTTCATGGATTAAATACTTAGATATGATGATGGTAATACCAAGGAGTATTTAAGAATTTGTATTTTATTGGCAGGATATGATTGAGATACGTTTGGCTTTAAATGAACACTAAAACAAACCGTGGTAATTCCGGCGAGAGTAATTTTTTAATGCGGGGGTATGTCTGTCACAGAAGAATTTGGTCTATTACTACTCGTGGCGAGGATTGTAAGGTCTCATTGGTGTGGTGGTAGAAAGTACATTTTGAATTACATTGCTTTATGGTTGAATGAAAGTAATTCTAATACAGTCAAACATATCTGTTTAATGTTTTGAATGTACTAAACTGATTATGGGGTAGGCAGTGGGAGGAATTTAATGAAATCATACATCTGACAGCACCTAGGAAAAAAAGGTGGAGAGTCAGGAGAAAAATGACACTTAACCCAGAAAGCTGAAGGGAAAGGAGTCATAAAAACGAAAATTTCATTTGTTTTGTCTGTGTTTGTATGTCTGCCATGGGGTAGGGGTTTGATTTTGATATATAAACCTTTCTGGAGTGACATTGACGTCGTGTGCGAATTTTTGTCTGGGTCTTTCAAGCGGTTCAGATTTCTATAGTGGACAAACATTCACTTTGATATATATATATATATATATATATATATATATATATATATATATATATATATATATAATATATATATAGCCTATATAGGTATATATACACATATATATAATATACAGTAAATTATATATACATTTATTATATATATATATATATATATATATATATATATATATATATGTATATACATAATATATACATATATATCCAGAATCGGTGAAGTGTTACCTGACATAACGGCAACTTCCTCAGATAAAACTTATGGCCAAAAATCATATATAAATATTAAATATAAAATATATATATATATATATATATATATATATATATATTTACATACATACATACAATTATCAAAACACACCACAAAATCAAACTTTCAGTTTCAGTACATTCTTGTAAACACAAATATCAGAGGGTGAGAGGAGGCAACTGAAGGTGCATAATAAAATTCACCAAAAAATCAACGTAACTAAAAATAACATAGGTCTATAATCTTAAATAATATCAACATGAGTCAGTTTCCACATTTTGCTTGTCCATTTAAGTTGTCCCACCAAACCTCTCTTGAAAGGAATAACTCTCTCTCTCTCTCTCTCTCTTCTTCGTTTCTTTCTTCCTTTCTTCCTGTCCTAAAGAAACTCATTTTTCGAAAGTACTCCCGACGCCTCCCTTCGCCTGAGTGTCTCAGATCCTTCTACGTTTATTCCCTTTCCTAATGATCGTTTCAGTAAAGGTATTTCTATCTTCCTCTTTTTCTGCCTCGCTCTCGCCTTCGTTTGAGTAATTTGCCATTTCACTTTCTCTCTACCTTCAAGGACGAAGCTCATTTCTTTAAAGTTCTCCAACCACATTTCTTCGTCCGTGTACCTTAGAGTACAATATTTCCGTTCTTATTCTTTCTTTCTCGTTTTCTCTCGCCACTTTACATTTCTCTTCCTTTCTACCCCACAGTATGGAAACCATTTTCTACCTGATAGCACGCTACTTCCAGTATCTTTTCTAAAAGTTATCAATTTCAAAGTCTCTCTCTCTCTCTCTCTCTCTCTCTCTCTCTCTCTCTCTCTCTCTCTCTCTCTCTCTCTCTGCCACAAACGCCTTTTTCATTTTTCTTTCTCTCTAACCTGGAGGAGTGAAACTCATATTTCAAAAGTTCTCCCTGGACACCTCCCTAAATCATGGACCTTAGAGCAAACCACTATCATTTCTTTTTCTAGAGCTCTTTCTCATCACAGGCTCTCTCTCTCTCATTTTACGTCTGTTTCTCTGTACCCCAAAGCATGAACCTCATTTCTCAAGGGTTCTCTCTTTGCAGTTCCTTTCGTCTGTGGACCTCAGATCATACCACGTTCATGACCTTTCTAAGGATTGTTCCTATCGAAGGTTCTCTCTCCTTTATTTATTACGTCTGGCCATTTGCATAGAATGGTTTCCAATTTTTGGACTTTTTCCTTGAAATTTTCCTTCGTATCTCTACCATGAGTCTTACTATTTTCCCTCCCATTTCTAAAAACTGGTCCCTTGACAATATTTCCCTAAAATTCTCTCTCTCTCTCTCTCTCTCTCTCTCTCTCTCTCTCTCTCTCTCTCTCTCTCTCTCTCTCTCTCTCTCTCTTCTCAAGTCATTGCTCTTTGTGTTTTTCGTGAACCAGAGGCTAACATGGTACTTCAAAAGGTAGTGTTCAGGAATCATTTTTGCATGCATTTTCTCCCTACTGCTGTCTTGAATGTTAGTATTGAAAATACTCTAATAAATTATGCAGGCTATGCAATTCTTGTTGTAGTTAATGTTCCCATAATTAATTATGTGCTAGGGTTAACACCTAAAGACCGGGAAGTTATATAAGAGAGTCTTGTATAATCTCTGCTAGGGCCAACTGAGGTAAGATATTGCCTAGACTTAAATTTCATCTAAAAGTTTTATATCTAGGAAAGGACTTTTAGCACCCCCCCCCTCTCACCATGCACTCTTTTCCAAAGGGTTTTTACCTACATGTGTTTGTTTTAGCTATCAGGAAGGGTAGAAATTTGTATATTAATTCGTTCCTGTTGTCCTGAGTTAGCCCAGCAAAAACTAGAGATTTATTGGGTCAAATTAATCAGTGATAGCAAATATTAAATGCTAGAAATTTCGAGAGAGAGAGAGAGAGAGAGAGAGAGAGAGAGAGAGAGAGAGAGAGAGAGAGAGGGGGCTGGAGTGTAACAAAAGAAACTGTACTGTTCTTGGATTCAACTTGCATGTGTTTGAGTAGAAACCACACGTAATTATCAAGTCACTGGAAGCTGATATTTCAGGTGTGCAATTAACCACAAATTCTTAAAAATCTGAGAAGGAAGGTATGTTTTATAAGCTCAAATTTATGGATATCTGATTTACGCTCCCATATCCAAGCACTACCAGAAGCCTAGAAGAAATGAGTCAATGATATAGTCAGCGCGGTAAATATGCCGAACTCCAAGAAAACTAAACCTTCAGTGGCCTGTTGTACACGGACAACGCTGAGTTTCTTACTCTCAATGCTTGACAATACTGGTGCAACCCTCAACTACAAGATGTCTGTTGCACGACACTTACAATGCAAATCATCTAACGCTGCCAGATAACATAGCTTCGTTTGCAAGACCTCTGTGAAAATATGTTTCGGTAACTCACAAGTATAATAGCAGTGCTTTAATTTTATCTGGGTTCATTGAAATTAGAGGCTGAATGAGCTTTTAAGGGACAGCTGATCACAGTCTCATTAGATGGGAAGGGCATAGGGTATATTGAAAAGATTTTGACATCCATCTGGTCAACTGCTCACAGCGGCTGTTATTCAAAGCTAATCAAACTAATATTTCAGGTACAATACTAAGAGACCTACGTAATAATTTGAGAACAAATGAAATTCGCGGAGAGTCGATATTTTGGTCCACTGGCCCAAACTAAGATACAAGTTAGGTGTAAGTTTTCATACGAGCTCCCACCATGCATGGATATGCGGTTTTCAATTCTGCAGGCTACAGGCATTAAAGGAGGTCTGTAACAGAAAGCTAGTAGTTCAGTTAGAGAGATACTATGGTGAATTCAAGGGAAATTATGGTCGCATTACTAATTTGATCTCATACCATACTCAAGTCTGTCGGGTCCAATGTTAAA
>NC_089799.1:33842113-33859613 GCF_040412425.1 Macrobrachium rosenbergii | reverse complement strand
GTTATACCGTCCGATAATCTCTGGTACGCCCACCGGTAATCTCTCAGCCATGACCTGACAATACTCTTGTTTTAAGGTAAATTGTCTTGCATGGAGCTCGTTTAAAGCTTGAATCGAACATAGTCCTCGGGAACCTTTCTTCTCTGTCTGGTTACTGGAAAATAACTGATACACTTCGAGGAGCAATTAATGAACAAAAGTGTAATTAAGAAACAAATGAACGCATTAATTTTAAACTACAACTGTTACGGTATAAACGTGACAGACCGCAATGCTAACCATGCAAGAAAATGATCAACACCTGAAACCCGGTTGTTATATGAAACAAACTTCTCAGACGATAAGGTATCGGAATGACGAATTTATTGGAATAATCAATCAGTTTAAAGGGTAGTAATCGGTGCTTACTGAACCAACCGGACATGTTTTAGATAATAAAAGTTCTGGCAATCTAACTATAAAAATACGCCATTCAGGTCTCAGAACGTCTTTGCAGGCTGTCTTTAACTGTTAATAAATCATGGAGATCTTATTATGAACATATATAATTAACCTACCGGTGAAAATGTGAACCGATAACCTTAATGTGGCGATAAACAATGGTCATTGTCAAGGTAATATTTATAGATCATGGGTCAAAAAGTAATTCAACCTTTGCCATACCTTTTTGCGTTTCAAGGGAAAGAGACTTTCCATTTGCTTGTAATTTTGGGGAGAAAGAGCCTTTTAAGGGGTAGATTGTTCAGCCTTGGCAGAGGTTTACGGTCCTTGGACATCCTTGTTAAGTTTACATCATGACTACGAAAGATGATAAAGAAATAAGAATTCGCAGATACATTTATGTATGTGGATGTGTAAACACATGCAGTAAAACAGAAAGTATAATATATGACAGCCAATACAAACATTGTTGATATCAAAGAAATTTAAATAAACTTGACAGAACAGACGTAATTTTTGTCAGGTGTAATCATAATATTTATGAGTTCTTTAAAACCTATAGAAGAAGACGCCTGAATACACACACACACACACACACACACACACACACACACACATATATATATATATATATATATATATATATATATATATATATATATATATATATATATATAATCGAAATTGAATGAAGGGCCAAGGAAAATATAAGCGAACAGCACGGTCGCAAAATTGCTATGCAAATGCTGGCTGCAGGCAAGAAGTATTATGGTAAATATTACGGTGTGTGTGTGTGTGTGTGTGTGTGTGTGTGTGTGTGTGTGTGTGTGTGTGTGTGTGTGTGTGTATGGTTGGGAGAGGTGGGAGGGGGAAAAAGGGCGGGGAGGAGACAATGGAGGAGCACAAAAGAACGTTCTTTCAGAAAAGGAACATAAAGGAACATAGAGTCAAGAACGTCTTCTGGAAGAAGTTCGTCCTCTCCAACTTCCTCCACAACCTCAACAATCAACTTCCTCCCACTTCTATCCTTCTCTAAGTTCACTTGTCTTTCCACTTCTTTTGGGAGAGATTTTTCTTGGGACCCGCCTTCACTCTCTCTTAAAAGGACTCCTAAATATGGAAATGGTAACCACGGGCACAACGATGGTTCCTTTTCTTTCTCCTTTTTTTCCAAGTCTTCTTCACTTTTTCCTGAATTTGGAATCCTTGACATTTTACTTTGATGACTGAATTGTTTGTCCCGAGAGAAATCTTCAAGGAGACGCCAGCGAGAGGCACAAGAGCGGCGGATGAAGCTCCCTAAAAGATATAACGTACCAGACTTTACGTCCGGAATAAATAAAGACCAAAATGGCAAAACAATTGCTGCCGGTAGAAGACGCCTTCCGACCGCGTACTTTATTGGCCCAGCCACCAAATGTTGCGTAGCATAAGGTGGTAAGTATTTCCCCGGCCTCCTATATGAAGCGCAGAATAAGTGAGAGTGAATTTCCATAAATTTACTATTTTATCGCCAAAAGGAAATTTGTTTTGTGATGCCATATGAGGTATAATATGACTCAACGCGCGTATTATAGATAGGGCCCCGTACATCACAATGGTTATGATATTATCACTTCGATGCGGCAAGTCTTGTTCTTGTGCGGAACAAATCCCAGAAAGCGTCTGTGGATATGGGGGGAAAAAGGTACCGCAAAATAGGTGTTAAACGAAAAATACAAAGGCGGATGAAAATCACTTTGGTTTGGATTTTCATCAGAGCCAATATGATGTTAAGACAGCCTGACACACGCGGAAAAACTGAAATTGGAATTTTATGAATAACATTCTATAATGAATAGTACACTTTATCTTGAAAAATAATGGTATTTCTATTACTGCTCCTGTTTTTTTAAATTTCACAATCACCATAATTCAGCTTGTGAAGGCATACTTTGAATATCAAAATAGATAAATTTCTAAAATACGTGCGAACCTCTATAAGGTATTCTTTGTATAAGCACAGAAAGTCCATATTATATACCATGTAACATATTTTGTTTTATATTCTACGTGGCCAGCAGACCTCTTCAACTCTTACTAAAGTAAATCTTTTAGTGCTATCAAAAGGGATGTTAAAAACGAAATGCAGAAAAATAGTTCAGGTAATTCCGTCGTGAAGTCCTTGTCTAGTGAAAATTTGTGTACCTAGAACAAGGGTATTACTTACTTGGAGATGCAGCTTCCAAGTTACCTTAATGAAAAGAGCTGAATGCTTATCTTAATTATCATTATCACCCTGTTCAATGCTACACTGTTGCAGGATCTGGGATTTTGACTGTCTCAAAAAAGGGGAGATGTATCTGGATAATATGCTGCCCCATAAAAATGTACGACATTAAGTTATCATTAGGAATACCAAGAAAAAAGGGCATGTTTTTTTATTAGTTTTATGGGGGTAAAGTGACACTTTAGAAAGGGATCTACACAACAGAATATTTTTGGAAGTGATAATTTCTTGTACAGACAAAGACAACATTTTGCAACAGTTTATGAAACAGTTAGTTAATCTAGCCAATTATTAAAGAATTTTCAGCTAGATTAACACTCCTGAGACCCGTGCTTTGGTGGCGAAATTGGGTGTTGTGCAAATTCCTAACAAGCGATGTTTTATCCAATAAACTACTTCACATTCGGCAACAAACTATATCAGGCTTGCAAACCGTCCATACAGCTAGTATATCCTGCAACGCACTCTTTTTAAGCACTTATTATTTGCACATCTTAAATGGACTGCTACTTTGGCTAAATCATTTCTCTATTCGTCATAAGTTTATGAAGTGAATCTAGATGAAGCATTACTAAAAAGATGGCTAAATTATGTTCCATCGAAATAACAGGACGTTGGATTAGTAATAAATACAGCAATTTACAAATATATCCTCGTTTACAGATACACTAGCAGCATTCCTGTCATTACTTCACCTTTTTGGTTAACAGCAGATTACTGAGAGACAGACAGATAGACTGACCGAGATTTCACGATTAATTTACCTGATCCCAACCGATATACTTAACTAATCTGGGTCAATTTAAATGACTCTAAAAATACCTCACGAACACAAGAGGCGGTTTGCACTAAGTAGATGACATTCCAAAAGAACGTCTTCAACGGACATGCACGTAAAAGGAGGTCCCGAGACCAATGAAGCACATTGACAACGTCATGCACAACCCTCATATCCTTATTTTTTCTTTAATTCCCAAGACCTAAATACGCAATACTGTCTGTCCCGTACTTGTAATGTTTGTTTGTTTATTAGGTTACCATATACAACAGCCAAAGTTAAAAACTATCATTACAACATTGAATTTTACGATGCATCTAACCACATATTTTTTTATACTCTTATTTGCTAGGATGTAAATATTTGCAAAAACTTGCAAACACACACACACATATATGTTAAACCCCACCCTGGATTATCCCTTGATCCTTTGTCCCTGTCCTTTTTGTTTAAAGAACATCCTGCCCAGATTAACAAACTGTAACCCCGCCCCCCTTCTGCTTTTGTATATAACGTTCTGTCAACTTCTTTTGTATTCAGTGCGAACTTAAAAATGTAGAATACACTACGAAAGTACTTGTTCGAAGTCCTGGTTTTCACTCACATTCTGATGTGGAGTTTATAATTATACATATATATATATATATATATATATATATATATATATATATATATATATATATATATATATATATATTATACTATATATGTGTGTGTATACATTACATATATATATATATATATATATATATATATATGTGTGTGTGTGTGTGTGTGTGTGTGTGTGTGTGTGTGTATATAAATGTGTATGTGTATCTTTTGGGATGAAGATGTTAATCCCACACCTTCTCCACCTTGGGTGCAAGCCACAAACGTCACCTGTCCACGAGGTACCTCATTCAAAGTTAAGGTTAACAGAGGCACACTGGGATCAAACGAAACGTGTTCTAGGCGCGTCGCCTCCTCTGTGAATCGAGTGGTCGCCCTATTACTAGTAAGGAGAAAATCATACGTTTGCAAATACATGCATATCATTTTTGGTGTTTTTTATTTTTCCTTTTTGACAGCTCTCCCACTGTCTTGAGAAGAAGGTTCATTCACCCTTGCGGCTGTTTAATCCCATTTAACAGCAGTGACTTTCCACATTCATTTAGCGGAAATAAATCATTCTCTGATTACAATTATAACCATCTTCCTGCTTCCGTTTTCCATGACACTGATAGCTTTCCTCCTTTTAATAGGAAGTCTTGCACTTTTCTCATCAGCAATGTGTCCATAAGCATTGCGCCATTTACCTCTCTTACCAGCACCCTTTCGCTTCCTTGGTTCTTCCCAACCCTTCTAGATTCCTTCGGATACACAGGGCTTTAGATCAGGTATCCTTCATAGAAAATTGTCATCAGAAATTAGTACCCTTCCATTAAAACTGATCCGACGTAAAAAACAAAGGATAAAACATTAATTTAAATAAATGCTTAACATACCACTCTAAACATCAAAATCTCCAAGCATCTGAAAACTACAGTAGAACTGCCAGTAATTTCTCTCTAGTTTCCAAAATGTCTGATAACTGTATCACTTTATGTAGATAATAATGAATCTGGATGACATTCCTTATATCAATTCTTGCTCATGTCTCATATTAAGTACAAAAGCACAAAACTGTTTCTGAATGTGAGATCCTAAGGTCTTCCACAGAAATTGGCAGTGATAAATAATACAATGAGTAACCGATGTTTCTTATAAATGAGTAGCGAGGGATCTGCATTCTATGTTGAAGACGATCAGAGTAGTGCAGCACGAGATGCTGATGGTGAATCACATTAAAGTCTAAAAAGTCTGCGGAGACTTTGTTCAACAAATAGAGGAATAAAAGCGCGGTGGGATCGAATCCTAAGGGGTGAGTCGCTGGAGACTAGAAGAATTTATAAAAACTAATCTTGCTGAGAGAGAAAGTGGGGATGGGGCAAGGGAGAACATTCTGCCAGAATGCAATGTTATTTATTCAAAGGAAAAGTTAACAAATTTATTTTTTCAGAATGATACTATACAATGCCCAGCTTTAATACGCTGACTAGCTAAATTAATTTTTATTTTAGACATGGATGTTTGCTCTTAAAGACATGCTTTCAAGTGATGGGAATTTTTCTGCCACTATAACTGGGAAAGAGAACAGACGTCGACTTGCCAAAGTTTAAACGTCAGCTAGCTGGATGGTCTGATAATTATGATGCCTAAGTTGTACATTCAGTAAATGCTTCCCATGTGCTCTATACGGGTACTGAATAAGGTGCATCAAAATGTTTCAAGGGTTTATGGCTATTTTTTTTAGGAGTTGATAATAAAAAGGCCTTTGTTTCTCGTTCTATCAGCAAGTCAGGTCCTGAAATTTCCACTCCTGGTCAATAACGGCCATTTTTTTATCTATGAATTTTTAATGGTAAATTCCTCTCATGAATGGGGATATCAGCCATCTAAGTGCAGTTTTGCTCATTCAAAGTCCATACACTCTCATTTCGGCTCTTATAGTTTCAAGGGAGACGGAGTGGTTGGACAACAAGATAAAGAGATCCAAAAAATAAAGATGAATTACAAGGATCTAAAGGTGACTCTGAAAGAAAATCCCCCACAGTTACATTAAGAAGAAATAATTAGAGAGGCTGGAGAGCAATACTGAAGAATGGAGGTAAGGCTGTAAAGTGGGTGAAGCTTGGGCTGCGAGGACGCTGCAAACTCCCTTTAGTCATGCCTACTTTGCTTCATGTGAGGTGCACTGAGGGAGTATCCATCATAAACGGCTTTTTTGCCCTGTTTAATCCTGTCCTCGTGCTCCACCCTGCACAGCAGTGTGCAAGAGCTTGATCGATAATAACAGCATCATCCCATTCTGCCCAATAGTCAGTTGCCTTGTGGTAAGACCAAAATTATTTAACGAAATAATATTTCTGTATTATAGTGCGAAGACCATAAAATGACGCAACAAGGCTATTTAAAAACAGATTGAGAAAAACGTTCCTCAAGTAACAAATATATATCAGAGAGATTCTACACCTTCATTTGCTACACAAGAGCCACTTCTATCAAGTTTTTAGGGAAGGATGATGATGCACTTGCAATAGGGTTATGTTCTGAAAATTCTCATAAATTTTCTATAGAGAATTTCTGATAATTTAAGATCTTTCAAATCCAAGCAGATTAGAAAAAAATAATAAAAACTCAAGCCTGGACGCTACCCCTACTTAATAATATTCAAAAGTCGACTCTTATTGGATCAATACCGAGGTAATCCCCCTGGATTTGGGACCACCTTGACGTGGTGAGGGGGCTCTTGAATCCCCAGGAATCTGTTCCTGGGTTTGAGTCCGAGAGTCCCATATACCATTATATATTTCTCTGAATTAATTTTTGTGGAATTTCCCACTTATGCTAAAATTTATTGGACCTGATAAATAGGAAAAGATACAAGTGGGATTGGGTTTATGTCCGAAGCTAAATGGTGGGAACTGTGGTAGGACCATCAACTGCCCGATAATGTTCAAACCTGAGAGATATCAGGCGGAACTATCCTTTAGGGCTGGACCATGGATTCCAGGGGGGTCTGGTTCTGGGAATAGGACTCTCGACATTCTATCCGGTTTGCCCATAACATGATTAGAGTGGGGATGATAGTATTCTCGTAATACCTTCGGTCCTAGCAAGCGGGTTTGGCTTACTCTTGGGCCACTACAATCGTGTTGTGCCATCCCCTGTGGGATAGGGTAGGGACGCGGACATTTGGGAGTCGGTTCTCACTTGTGCCATTGGTGGAAGAATTAACCCCATGAAAGGCTGACGATATCTTTATAAGGTTTTCAGGTTTATTATTATAATTTTTTTTTAACTCTCTCAAATCTTTAAGTCTAGCATTTATAAGGATTCGAGTACTCCTGAACCCTCTGATGGTGCTGTTCTGGCAGAGATGACGACCTCTGCACCCACCTTGGAGATTGAAATTTCCCTAAATGTTGATGACTTCTCCAAAAATAAATTGACAAAAAGCAGTAATAACAAATATCCTGATCCCCCTCCTGACTTCCCCTCCCCTGGACATCTAGCCATGCTTCATTGATGACGACTTCAAGCAAGGACACGGACTTCTCTAAGAAATCTTCATCCAAAATTAAATCCTCAACACAGCCAGGGTGTGCGTAAAATTTGAGAATGCTCCATATTGAATATTTACCAGTCGGTTGTGATTATGAAATGATCTTGACAGCTCTGAAATCATTTGGAACTGTTGTAGAAATCTGGATGAGCTTTATTGATATTGACTCTAAATGGGAAGCTTGGGTTACCTTTGGTGGCCATGATGAGTCTCTAAAGGCTAGTAGTATGATACATACATACATATAGTATATATATTAAAACTTTCTCTCAAATAAAAACAGGATGAGAGTCTTTTCTCTGATTCTGCTCTCCAGTGTGCTCCTCTGAATAAGAAGTGAGTATATCAGAGTCTGAGGGCTGAATAAGATTTGGAAATTTCCAAGAATAAATGGCTGAACGCACATGTGGCATAATATGGTTAACGGCCATATTAAATTTATAAGGATCTCCTTCACGCTCAAGTGGAATGAATGCGACATTCACTGATGGGAAATGGAGGCTCACTGGAATCATAAAAGAATGCAATAACATATCAGTAGGGGCAGCCTACAAGCTCACTAGATATCAGGCTTCCTGTGTTATGAACTGAATTCACAAGCTTAAAAAGAGAGACCTGCGTAAAAACTTTGCATACTTATATTGATTTTTTCTAGAATTATCGTTTGCAAGGTCTGTATACAATCAGCTTCCGATGAAGTAGGAGACATACCTCTAGAATGATAAAAACTTACATTCACTTGGGTTTTAACTGGATAAGTGAGAACATCAAGTGAGTTATTTGTGAAATACCACTCCACTAATGTTGTTTCCATAACACAAATAATGCCTTTCAATTAATAAACAGATATTAGATATAGGTCATGCTGTATCTTGGTTTTGTTGATGGAAACTTATAGCTACATTAGTTTTCAAGAAAATATTGTGTACATCCGTTCACAGATGCTGTTGATCGTTTGTTATGGCAAACCTAATTTCTCGTTATCTTTCGAACTTTCATTTAGGAGTAACCTACATATTTTTATCATGAGAGAGAGAGAGAGAGAGAGAGAGAGAGAGAGAGAATGACTTTGGTCTGGAGCCTATTAAGCGAAGTCCCTGTTTCGAAGAAATCATTCGTTTTCTTTATATCAAAATACTGAAAGAAAACGCAATTTTCAACGGAGACACTCAGGCAATTTTACGACTAGCAGCTCGCAAGTTACGATGTAGGCATCGTTTTGATTATCATTGCAACTGTGACAGGAGCATTAGGTACACGTGTACGTATTATAATAGGATTGTTAATCTCTTTGCATGTGCCTTATTTTCTGATTATAATTTATACTGTATCAATGGTTTTAGAACTATATGCTTTTTCTTGATGGTATTCTATTTTTATTTATTTATTTCTTACTACACACACGTGTATATATATATATATATATATATATATATATATATATATATATATATATATATATATATATATATATATATATATATACATATGATAATGCGATGAAAATAGTCTGAGAATGGACAGTTATGCGAATGGTGTATGAAATGGATAGCATTTGCAGATGGTACAGTATAGATTACGGATAGTAATAAGAGACTACAAAGACTAGTGAATGGGTATCAGCGCTTCAAGATAAAAAGGATAGAGTAAATATGAGCAAGCGTAAGGTTATGGGGTACATGGGAACTAGGAAGTTGGAGCAACGAATGTCGATTTGGACAGTGGAAGGCTGGAAGCAGTAGATGTATATATATACAGTTGCTTGGGAGTAAATACTTTGAATGATGAGTGACTGAGAGATGAGACGAATCTGAAATAATGTGAAGCAAGAAAGGTGAAAGGTTAAGTGAAAAAAAAAATCCATGGAAACTTGAAATATCTATAAACGCCAAGGCTGGAATGCATGAAGTGACTTAAAAACAGCTCTCCTTACGAAAGTAACGTAAAGATATTGAAGGAAATTAAACAAAGCTGGTGGAAGCTATAAGATGCATTATTTATGATGTGGCCTTCGAGGAACTGGGAGAGAAATAACTGTTGAGATATGTTAAAAGAGCTGTAAAAGGATCAGTGTAAGTGTGAGGATAGATCAGAGAGTTTTAGGTTAGTTCAGTCATGTGGAAATATTACAGGCTGAAAGGCTAGTGAAAAGAGTGTACAATTCAGAAATTTTAGGAAGAAGGAAGAGAGGAATCCCTCGCATTGGCTGAATAGATGGTATGAACGATGCAACAGACGGGAGCGGTCTCAACATTCAGGAAAGAGTACTCGTCATAGAAAAGTGAAAAGAGCTGTGTACGCTTGGGGGTTGGACATGCTCCTGATGAGCTTTCTGTGTGGGTCCAGAAAACAGCTAACATTGTGGAAGTGTTCTACACTAGAGATTCATACATGATGCAGCAGTTCATGTATGAATATGACAGTGATCACTGTCCATTCTTTTTGAGAGAAACTGCTTAATGTTGTGATCATACACACACACACACACACATATATATATATATATATATATATATATATATATATATATATATATATATATATATATATATATATATATATATATATATATGTATATGTGTGTGTGTGCTTGAAGAGGGGATTAAATAAGGTATATATTTAGGGTTATTATTAATCCATTTGTCATTGTTTCATTATTTACTTATTTCTGTCGTCGATCTTTCTTTCTCTCTATCTTTGGCTACAGGACATAATGTGTGACGTGTCCAGTTACTTCCATTTACTGGAATATGTGTGTGGTGTCGGCAATATAGTTTCCAGGAGTGCTGGCACGTTAAGACCTCTTATAGAAAACTGAAATGGTTTTGACTTGCATTGGGGTGGTTAAATTTAGGCTCACTTTGAATGAATTATGTCTTTATGTAAGTCATTTACCTTATGGCCTTCATTTGTAGGAATTTGTAGATATCTCCACCAAGTGTCGCCACCACATCTGGTTTTAAGGAAGTCATGGTTCCCAATCAGATATTTAAAATAATATGTCACTGTGGTCAACTGCATTAAAGACCATGCTGTTACTAGTTTAATATAAAAAAAATTTACTTGTTCCCCGATGAACTTTCTTGTCACCATTAGTCTAAATATTATATTTTTTCTCATGTAGACCAAATACCCATTATTTGTTCAAAGATCATCAGTGAATGCGACACTTGAATGACTTCAAGCAAGCAGGCACAACTGAACGTTTGTCTGAGGTGGAGAAAAGGGAAAGACTCTGCCATTAAAAAAAAATTATTTCAAAATTAATTTCCCCTGAAAATCATTCTTCAACCTACTTACAGTAACTACTCCATAGGAAACATCAATTCCCATGATGTGAGATTCTTGCGTTACGAGAGCAGTATCCACAGAATCTCTTGTTTATATACTGTAGTGACATCTAAACAAGCCATGTACGCCACGAAGAAATATTATGAAGTAAACATATACTAACTCTGACCATCTCGTTTGTTTTGCAATTTTTTTTTTTAGGGAAACGTCAGGGACTTTCGTTGTAGCTATAAATTGGACCAAAAAAATCGACATGTTGGTGGATCCAGAGAAACCTTGAAAGTGTCGAGGAGGAGTCTGGTGCAAGAAGCAATGAGCCAATGTGAGGGCCGATAACCAAAAGAATAGGTGAGTAATGTTTCTGATGTAATTTGGATCGTATTTACTATCTCGTTTCTTACATATTTTTCTCCTTATCAGCTTCAATTTTGTCAAGAATTATCCTTTCTTGTTAATAAACTTACACTTATTAACCTTACACAAAACTACTTATTTTTGCAAAATTATACTGGATTATCAAGTTAAATTATTTTGAAGATCTACAGCTTTTTTCATATAAGTTTAATATACACAGGCTTATCATAAATAATTAGATAGTAGAATTTTTGCCTCACTTTGGACCCGTCAGTCACAGAATTATTATTATTATTATTATTATTATTATTATTATATATATATATATATATATATATATATATATATATATATATATATATATATATATATATATATACAGTATATATATATATATATATATATATATATATATATATATATATATATATATATATATATATATATATATATAGTCATACCTTAGTTAATGAACGTCACCGCATTTCTCCGCTATACTGTTTCCTGTGTCTTTGGGCTGTTTTTGCAATTCTAGTGCACAGTAATAGTCCCTGTGCATAAGTCACCATGGCCCCAAAGAAGAGAGACAGAAAATCTATAGAGATTCAAAATGAAATAATAGAAAAATAAGAGTGGTGTCAGCATAGTTGATCTGTCAAAGGAGTATGGAGTGACAAAGCAAACAATTTCTACCATTATAAAATGTAGAGCAGCCATCAGAGCAGCTGATGTTGCTAAGGGTATGAAATCTATTACTTGACAAAGACCTCAGACTACTGAAGAGATGGAGAAACTGTCGATTGTTTAGAAAAATGAAAAACAGTTAGTCGGTAATGGTGTTTCTGAGGCCATCAATTGTGAGATGGCAAGGTGCGTGCATGATGATCTCCTGAAAACCACAACTGAAATGAGTGCTGATACAGGTTGCAATTAAGAGTTCAAAGCCAGTCATGGGGGTTTTGAGAAATTCAGGAAGAGGAGTGGCATACACAGTGTAATGAGGCATGGAAAGGCTGCCAGTTCTGCCAAACATGCTGCCAAGAAGTATGTTAGAGTTCCAGCACTATGTAAAGGTTGAAGGTTTTGTTCTACAGCATGTCTTCAACTGTAATGAGATAGGTCAGTTTGGAAGAAAATGCTAATTAGGGCCTATGTCACCTAAGAGATGTCACTGCCTAGACACAAGCTAATGAAGGACAGGCTAACTCTTATGCTCTATGGGAATGCAAGTGGGATTTAAAACTGAAGTCTTTGCTTGCCTACCACACGGAGAACCCAAAGTTTTTAAGAGAAAAATTATGTAATGAAGAATAAATTAAATGTGCTGTGTATCACTAATTGCTAGGCTGGGGTAACCATGTTATTTTTGAGTGGGTGAATGAAGCAGTTGGCCACACCATCAAATGCTTTGATAGAAAACAACTACCTCTGAATACCCTTCTTGTCCTGGGCAACAATCCTGCTCATTGTCATTACTTCACAAGAGTGAAGTTCTTGACCCCTAAAATGACTCCACTCATCCAGCTCGCTGACCAGTAGGTCATTTCAAACTATATGAAACTCTACACAAGAGCACTGTTTCAAAGAAGCATTTAAGCAGACTCTGGCAAAGAGTTAAACCTAAGAGAATTCTTTAAAAACTCTTTTACATCTTCCATTGCATAAGCCTCACAGACAAAGCCTGGGGAGATGTCCCTTACAGAACCATGAGCTTTGAGGTCGTTCAGGCTGAGTCTACTGTAAAGGATATTGTTTCTCAGCACAATTCCATGGGCTAGGAGGTGAGTGATGATGATGGAGTTCATGCAGTAGCAAAAAGCAGAGTTCACCACAGAAGAACTGCACGACCTTCAGAGGTGGCAGCAACAGACAACAGCTGAAGAATTATATTCAAAGATGGGGAGGGAAGGGAGGATTTCCCTAGTCATTAACAAAAAAAAAAGTGTTCAAACTGGGTGATATTGCAAAGCTTCTTTGAAATATATCACCCTGCCAATACTGAATAACTATGTTTTTCTCACTTTTGAAAATGTTCATGATAATAAAATTTTAATTTCCATGCTTAGTTTTGATAAATAAGAAATCGTGTGGGTGTGTGTGTGTAGGTATACAAAAGATACATAAACATTTATGTAGATACATAAATACATATATACATATACATACATACATACATAATACAGATGTATACGTAAATGTATTTTTATTGTACACACACACACACACACATATATACATATATACATATATATATATATATATATATATATATATATATATATATATATATATATATATATATATATATATATATATATATATATATATATGCATAAATATATCATTTTAAGAAAACTCTTCCAATTTCCATTTTCCAGTTTCTTGTAATTCTTCTCATCTTTGAGTGTAGAACTTTGAAGGAAAAGATGGAAATCACTATGTTGCAACAATGTTTAGCCTTGTAGAAAGGCTTATGGTTTAAACACCTGTTGGTAATACTGTAACTATATGGAGAAACAACAGTAAAGTTAATTTTCTCCTGTAAAGTTTTACCCTCGAAAAAATATAGGAAAACTGACTAAAGAAAGATATATATATATATATATATATATATATATATATATATATATATATATATATATATATATATATATATATATATATATATATATATATATATATATATATATATATAAATGAATGTTTGTATATTTGTCTGGATGCTACAGAGATCCGAACAGCTTGACAGACCCACACAAAATTTTGCGCACGGCCTCTATGTCACCCCAGAAAGGTTTATAACTCAAAATCAAACCCCTACTCCGTGACAGACATACAAACACAGACAAAACACATTAAATTTTCGTTTTTATCAGTTCCGTCACCGTTTCCTTCAATAGCTTTATGAGTTAAGGGTGGAAAACCTCCACCTTTTCTGTTAGTGACGTCACTAAACTTCTCCCACTCTTCAATTTCTTGCGTTTGGATCTTTCAGCTTTGTAGTTACAAGCATATTCAAAAAAAGCGCGAAGAATTCGAGAAGTTAAGAGGGCATTGTGGCTATTAGAATTACATATGTGTCTGGTAAAAGTGACCAGTAGATTCTACACATATATTTCAACCTAAAAAGCAATAAAAACGATTGCCCACTTGGCTACAGTGGTGAGGATGGGTCTATTCCAGCTCTAATAAATATATCTGAAAACGACAGGTATATGTATGTACGAAAGGTAATAGACTTTTATCCTTCTCGTGGTCAGGTCGGCAACGTCACCTCCTTGTGGTTATGGTGACGCGGGTTCGTTTTCCGCGACCGGGCATCAAATCTCTTCAATTTCTTGCGTTTGGATCTTACGGCTTTGTAGTTACAAGCATATCCAAAAAAAAGCGCAAAGAATTCGAGAAGTTAAGAGGGCATTGTGGCTATTAGAATTACACACACACACACATATATATATATATATATACATATATATATATATATATATATATATATATATATATATATATATATATATTTATTATTTTATGAAAGTCCTCCTGGGCCTCTGTAGGCTCATAGGGAAGGCGCTGATCTCCTGTTTCTTAGGCCAACAGCCAGTGGGGGACAGGTCCCAATGCCTATGACACGTGGCCAATGTGCTGCTAGGCTCACTGGGTTAACTCCCCAGTCCAAAGGCTGGTATCTATTCTCCCACTAAACCTCTCGGGTTTTGTCGGACCATTAGGTTGGCGGGCTACTAGATTTGTGCAGTGGGTCACTCCGAGCCATCTGTGAGTGGCATATATATATGGGTGTGGATGTGAGTGGGTATGGATGGGGGTGTGTGTTTGTGCGTATGTGTGTGAGTGTATAAATGTATAGGTGTTGAAACCTCATATATGCTCATGCACAGTATTGTCATGAATAATTATGTATGATTTTACTTATTTATATATATACTAGAAAAAACCCAAGAATATCTGCGACTGCAAGCCAATCATTCTCTCTCTCTCACAACCGGATATATATACATATATATATATATATATATATATATATATATATATATATATATATATATATATATATATATATATATATATATATATATGTATATATGTATATGTATGTTATATTTGTATATATATAATATATACATACATACATATATACTTCATCCACGGGACCATTGTGGAAATTACAAGATACATACATATATATATCATGTTTATTTAAAGCAATAATTTCAAGACGGAATTATTAATGACAGGAAAGAAAAGGATTTTCAATGATAATACACATACTTTACATGACAAAACAATTCAAAGGAGATGCAGGAAAATTTTTCTGAGACCTTCATAGTTTTTCGAGTTGGTCAGCTAGTATATATATATATATATATATATATATATATATATATATATATATATATATATATATATATATATATATATATATATATGTATATATATATATATGTATGTATGTATATATATGTATATATATGTATATATATATATATATATATATATATATATATATATATATATATATATATACATGCATACATATATATATATATATATACATACATACACATAAACACACACACACCCATATATATATATATATATATATATATATATATATATATATATATATATATATATATATATATATATATATATATATATATTAGATGCCCTACTGATTTACATTTGGGGACAAAACTTTGACACTGGCCATCAAATCCCATTAAATAGTATATGCTGATGCTCTGGAAAACAAGTAACAAAAATATAACATGAGAAGTTTAGACATAAAATTCGAAAGCAGCAATTTCTTATTCAAATAGAAAATGGAATATGGCCATGCAGTATAGCTTTCCTATTTACTATTTAAAAACACACCTATAGCTTCAAGCAGTGTTGAATAGAAGAAAAACAACCCAGGAGCTGCTGTAATCACAACTGGAGAATAATATTCCATAGCTAGTATTATATAATAAGTCTTTTTGACAGCAACAGTGAATTAAAAACTGAAAGCATGATACAAGACCAGCTAATCAATAACGTCTTGGTTTGCTGGTCTGTGAAAAATCTCTAATAAATTTGCAACCACTTTATTTTGCACTAAGGAGTAAATGCCTGCAACATGGGTCGGAATAGCCGCATAGTATACTATATTTTCAAGACCAAGAATTACATTACAAACAATATAGGCCCCAAACCTCTACCCTCAAGAACACCATATAAAATAAGATAAATCAGAATAAAGATTACTCTTTTTGCCAGTCATAAACAACTGAACCCATAGTTCTTATCCATTGCCAAGGGTATCTTGGATGTGAGCGTGACGAATGTCATGGCACTAGTGTTTAAAATCAACATACTTAAACAAAGAAATGAAGAATAACTTTTTAGTGACTCCTGAATGACTGGTATCACAAAATTAAAGGAACTTATTTAATAAGAGTAATGCTGTTAAAAAAAAAAGTCACAGAGATTTACATCAGAAATCTCACACATTGGCATTTAAAAATCTAATTTCCAACTTCAAGTAAAATTTTGAAATTGAAATAAAAGCCGATATGTCCTAATTTATATAACTTAATGCATTCACCACAGAATACTTCACTATACATTTACTCTAACCAAGGGCAATAATTTCACGTAATTTCAGTAGTTATGCATTAGAAAGAAAAACGGTTTCTGAAAATGCGTTCATTGTGTTGACTGGAAACATTCATAACGAAATTTGCTGTTATGGAATCACCGAAATATAATTATTACAATCTAAAATTATTTCAATTCAGTTTTGCACAGTTAATCTTCTCATTCAGATTGACTGTAAACAAGCGAACTCTGCTAAATACTCTACATATCTTAAAAAAAAAAAAAAATAACGAATTTTATACTAGAATCCTTACCAAATCATATGAACAACGCCTAGAATCAAATAGCATAGTAACGTGATTCTTCGGAGACGAGTTTACAAAAATATTATACTCTATTCAGACACTAAAAAATGAAGCGTTATTTCCATAAAATTGCAAATAAGGACATATTTTATTTACTCAAATTCCATTCTCACCCGCAAATAAATGTACACAGAAAGTGAATAACATATTTCCCCCAAACTGTTCACAAGAAAGTACAGCGAGCTACTGAGCTATAATTTATGAAGGCTTAATACATGAAAGTCTTCTAAATTTATGAAGGGTCAAGTCATGAGACCGTA
>NC_089799.1:33807113-33837113 GCF_040412425.1 Macrobrachium rosenbergii | reverse complement strand
AGGAAAGAAACAGAACGATGCAAAGGATGGCATATACTTCAAATCATAAGAGGAACATCCTTAAATCAATATGTTAGATTTTGTTGAAACAATGAGCCTCAGAATTTTTGGCTCACAAGTTTGGAGAATAGAAGAAAAGATGATTATCTATACATCATTTTTTTTTATTAATTTTATCCTTCATTCTTTTAATTTTCTGCAGGTCACGAGTCAATGTATATCATAGAAACACTTTATTATGAATGATTCGAAATTAATCAATCAGACACTTCAAATAGTAATAATAATGATTATTTCTGATATGCTGTACACAGACAAATAAAATTCAAGATGAAAGAAAAGAATATTGCTAAGGTGTACCTACCGTCAACATGCCTTCAACGTCGCATGATCAATGAAACTATAAACAAAATTAGTAATTAAAAAATGGGATTTTGTATTAATCATACGAATGTCACAAATATTCTCTTTGACCTTGTGAAGGAAAAAAAAAATTAGAGTCGCACTTTGTATAGGCTTATACTTTCACGAAAGTTTGACAGATAAACTCTGTGTTTGCATCTGTTTGGTGTGCATGTATATATTTTGTATACCAAACTGTATTCCCTTCCAGTATGCTAATGAGATCGAGACGAGAGGAGAGGAGTGAAATATTATGTAGGCCTAATTGTACAACCAGATTCTAAGGCATTTGTAACTGATTTCAGACGAGTTTGTCCGTCCTCTTTCTCTCACGATCATTAATTTACTCATAGGCCTTCATATACCTAGTTTCATAATTATTAAAAAACTTATTTCAGTGACAAAATTTTCTCTCAGTCTCTCAGTTGACATTATGTTTAAGACTTCGTCATTATGTAGATTCGAAGGCATTTACCGAAGAGATTTCAGGAGAAATTTGCTCTCTTTCACTCTCCCCATTATCATCATCATCTCAATATTTCTTCAATTGACGTGTGGTCTACCTTGTTTTCTGTAAACAGTTGTTTTTCCAACAAAGCCACTAAATTCTTTTCAGTTAAACATTGCCAATAACTTCCTATTATATTTTATACACGTAGTTATCTTAGCTAAATTAGCTTATGATAGTTTATTTCAACCCATGTGTTTTTTCAATTAAAAGCATTTCAATTATTACTTTCAGAGTTAATTAGAACTTTACAATTTAATAACCGATTTTCTCCTTTATCGCATTTTGTCCCTGATCCATGACAATTAATTACTTCTTTTTGAAAAATTTTCAAACTCTTCTACTAGTTTGAGCAGTTTCTCTTCACTATCCTCTATCAGTATTGTATCAACTTTCAAACATCATTGATGACTCATTCTCTTTTCCCACAACTTTTCACCTGTATCAAATGCCTTTTCTCTAACTTCCTACAACATCCCATCCATTAAGACATTAAACAGCCTTGGAGGCATAACGTAACCTTGTCTAATACAACTTTTACTTTAAATCACCCCCTCTCTCGCCTACATATTCTTACACGTACATTGTTTCCATTATAAACTCTTTCAACCTTCCTCAACATCTTATACTCCACGTTTTTGCTAGGCCTATGTATACCATCTACAGTTTTTTCACTTTACTTCCAAGCTTCCCACTTAACTTTCATATGGAATATTAAATCCAAACATCACCTGCCCTTTCAAAACTTCAAATATTCTTTCCCCTTCGGTCCTTCTGCCATCTGTCTTAACTCCAATGAATATATTTCCATTTATACCCCTGTTTATGTAACATAAATATATTTGCCATGATTCCTGATAAAAGAAGGGACCATGATCATTCGCGTGTTCACATTAAACCGTTGAACCTTGGGTGAACCCCGGTGCAGAAAACGTCCACAACACTAGCTGCTTCAAACACATTTGCAGGAGGTTTACTAGCAGCATTTCGAACCACCTTGCACAAATTGAATCATTCCTTCCAATCTTGCATACGCTCTCACTTCCCAGATGTCGAAGCCCCTGCTTTCCAATACCTTTCACACTAGATCTTTCTCTCCTACGTCCTCCCAAAAATTCCAATTTGTACTCGTATATTCTTTTCACAACCCTATCGTCATCATTTCCACATGAACAACCCAGCTCGAGACAGTCGTTCACCACTCCTATGTATCTTCACATTTCTCACCTTGTTACACCACAAATACTGCATAAACAACTCATCCCAGCAGCTTTAATCTCTTTCATTTCATTTGCATTCGACATCCACACTTCATTTTCACAGATGAGAGTTGGTTCAACAATGACGTTCCTAAACATTACTGCTGTTCTCCCTTTTACCACTTCTATGTATCTTAACATTTCTCGCCCTCTCGGGTCTTCTTATACCACAGGTACAGTATAAACAATACACCCTCCTACAGCTTCCACCTTCATTTCAAATGTATTCAACATCCACACTTCAGTTTCACAGATGACAGCTGGCTCAACAATCATCATACCTTGGGTTTCCTAGACACACCTAGTCTCCTCACAATCTTTTGCACAAATCTTGCTATTTTCCTGGTTTATCCTATTCTGTAACTTACATGAATGTGTTGAATGGTATTACATGAGAGAAGTCTCATATTACCATCATTCAACACATTCCCAACTAAATACCTATAAAAATCTTCTACTTCAATTCTCTTAATATCCATACTAAAATCCAAAACCCTTCCACTAGTATGCACAGTTTCTCTTCACTATCCCAGTTAGTGCTGTATCATCTACATTCATCAACCATTCTACACTCCAGTCATGAGCCACCTTGGCACCAATATCTATGGTCCTTTCTCTGACTTACATCACATCATCCACAAAGATACCAAGAAGCCGCGAAGACATAACACATCCCTGTCTCAGCCCACTTTTACAATAAACTAGTCACTCTCCCACCTGCAAACTGTACCATATGCTTGACTTTCATAAAAAAAACTTTTAATTGTTCTCAGTAATTTACCCTCTATACCATACAACCTCAGCAACACCAACATTGCCTCTAGCTAGTCTTTCATTAGTTTTCTCCAGGTCTATGTGTGCCACATACTGTTTATTCCTTTACCTCCACGCTTCTCACATAACTGCTTTTTGAAGAGGCACTTGATCCACACAACACACCCTGCCCAAACACACATTGTTCTTTCCCTGTCATTTGGCTTTGCCTCCCACTTCTATCTTCCGTATTCAACAAATTCTCAAGATACTTTCTACCCTGACCCTGGATTGCACTCTCTTCAAACAATATTTCTGACTTTGCATCTTTTATTCTGTTATATCCATTTGCTAAAGAAGCTTTCTCTCAGCACATAATTTTTTATGGAACAACTTTTTATTCCCCCCGAAGTCCTTGCTCACTTTCCATTTTGTTGTAAAATATTTCTTATTCTCTCTCGCTTTCTTCTGGACTGCGTTACGTCTTCTCCTGCACTTGAGCACACAAGCACAAGCTGCCCTTCTTCCTTGCAATTGCACCTCAAATAATCTTTGTTCTCTACACCAAACTTCTCATTTTCTCACTGCACCACCCACTGGCTTTATTCACTGTTCCCACCTTCCTTAACCCACAAACATTTAGTCCCTATAAATCCATCCTGGAACTTTACATACCATGATACAACCCTTAAACTTCTGTATGTTGATCATTGCTCCTTTTCTTCTATTTTCTCACCATAATGGTCTCCTAACTTCCTCGTTATCAGTCTCACTTGTCTTGATTACTCTTGCAGTTACAGCATTTTCATCCCTTCATTTAAGGCCTGAACTTCCATCAACCAAATGATTATGAGACACCCCAACCACTTCTCATCCTACATTACATCCATCAAACTGCTCTTTCATCTACCCTGAACAAAATGTTCCTCATCACTTTATCTGTCCCAAGGATACAGTACTTGTGAATAATTTTCTTTGGATACCAAGTATGTCCAACAATCAATCGAAACACATCTCTTCAAGACTATCTCCATTCTCACTTAAACCAAAAAATTCTATATTAATCTTCTCAAAATGACATCTCTTTCTTTGTCACCTATACCTATGCAGTTTAACCATGTACCAAAGTCACCCCAATTCTAATCTCAAAAACACTGAAGGGCAAAGCTTTTCAAAAACTATCCTAAAAACAGCACCTTTCGCTCTCAATCTTTTTCAGTCTCCTGCCTTACTCAGTCTTACTCATTAATCGTCGAATTAACAAATTTGTTTTCCTTCCCCCCATCCTCAGTTTCTCTGATGCTGCAAGCACGAAAATCTCTCAAGTTCTGCACATCTCAGTTACTCCAGATAGAATCAACCTCTAAGGTTTTTTTTTTTATTCGTTTACCCATTGCCATTCCACCTTTGTCTCACCTAGTGCCAAAACTTCCTGGTTTTCTTTTTTTCGTTTGCCCTCCGGAGTCAATTATTTTACTGTGCCACGAGACAGGGGAGCGTCTATTGAAAGGTTTTGGACCCTTTGGTGGGAGAAAATGCCTCATAAGTAAGAGATAAGCCTCTACACATTAGACCGATGGCGAATGGTTGCATTCTGACCGGCCTGCAGACTGAGTCATTAAATGGCCAGTGAATGTGGTTTAAAGGCCCATATCCTATGTTTCCACGCAAGTAACAACATATATATATATATATATATATATATATATATATATATATATATATATATATATATATATATATATATGCATATGTATGCATGTATGTATTTTTTTGTATGTATGAATATATAATATATATATATATATATATATATATATATATATATATATATATATATATATATATATATATATATATATATATATATATATATATATATATATATATATACATATATATATATATATATATATATATATATATATATATATATATATATATGTGTGTGTGTGTGTGTGTGTGTGTGTGTGTGTGTGTGTGTCTTCGTAGGAAGGACGACCCTTACAACAACCAAAGAGCAAATAATGTGAGCTGTGCATTCTGAAAAACGTTCTAAAAATAGCAAATGTCAAAAAACCATTTACCAGGCCTGCCGGGCATGAATTAGCCTTCATACTCATTACATTAATAACATTCTGTTATGTTGCTTACAGGCAAGAACATTTAATTATTACAATATGTTCCGTGAAATCCCATCATGGAACATTAAAGTGTTTTAAGTTGGAGCATGAAAGTGTTTTAATGAGGGCTTCGTGAAGCCACTGCTAACAAAATATTTCATTGATGTTCGTTTTAGAATAAAATTGTTTTCATTCCTAATAAAAGAGCAAAAACGATATCCAACGTGGAAGCCTAGAAATAATTCACTGCAGCTGTTTGCAGCATCAAAATTTTTCATGGTTCGTAGTGTTATTTATTATTCAACAAAAATCGCTAAATTCCTAAGAACTACAATAATAACTCCTGGTCGTTTGTCAATGTTTTAAAAGACATAACGGTAATTATTAAATAATGCAGTGAGTTCAACAATCAAACAACGGACGGGGTGAATAAGACTTGGGGATCAAATAGATGAAACTCTATTCGAAAGGAAGTTTATACATAAGTTTAGTATGATATAATCTGTATCACTATTTGGACACGAATCTTGCGATGCGAATGAAACTATATCTAAAGATTTTGTCGCTTTGACAATTAAGCTTTAAGAAGAATATTAACAGTCAAATGCAGGATAGAGTTACAAATGATACCATAAGGGAAATTACGAAGTTCCATAAGTAGAGGAAATGATTATTAAAGAAGATGGATATGGCTTGGACAGACACGTCCTTCGCACAGCCTCTGCGAGATGAGTATTCGTCTTGTCAACTAAGCTCATGTGAGCACCAGAAGAGTTGGAAGACCCGAACCTACTTGGCTAAGAATTGTGAGAAGGAAGACTGGAAACGAGTGGAGATTTGTGGAAGATAAAGCACATGTTATCAATCTCCTTAAAATATCCTTATTCTTTTAAAATATGACTTACTTCACTTGTAGATAATGACATCTACTGGATCACAGATATTATAAAAGGTCTCCGAAGGAGAAGAGACACCATGCATGATACAGAATAAAAGAAAGATAGAGAGAGAGAGAGAGAGAGAGAGAGAGAGAGAGAGAGAGAGAGAGAGAGAGAGAGAGATGAAATCCCGAGTGATAAGAAACGTTAGGCATACAAACACGTAATTCCGAATAAAACTGAAGGAGAGAGAAAAAAAAATTCTTTCTCAGAGTGAGAAGAAACAACCGCATGAAAAATACAGGAGAGAGAGAGAGAGAGAGAGAGAGAGAGAGAGAGAGAGAGAGAGAGAGAGAGAGAGAGCTCGAAGCAAGACGAATCTTAAAAGGAACAAATTATACAACGTAAAGATAAACGGCAGAAAGAGGATCAGATCCCATAGCAGGAGGAAACGTCGAAGCATAGAGATTCTACCTATTCCTCGTAGAACTAAGAGAGAGAGAGAGAGAGAGAGAGAGAGAGAGAGAGAGAGAGAGAGAGAGAGAGAGAGAATTTTTCCCTCTCTCAGAGCAAGAAGATACGTATAAGTATACGAGTATAAGCACAAGATCGCCTGCTGGTGCCGTGAGAACGATCAGGTGTTGGGCCGAACAATACCCTCACTAAGAACTACCTGAAGGTGTGGTTAAGCACTTGCCTCCGACGGCCACTCTACATAACTCGGGGAAAGGGAAAACCACCTGCCTCTGCACGTCTTTCCAGCCTCGGGAAATACAAACGCGTACACGCACAAACACGGTACTTGTCCGGATGCGATTTCGATGTAATTGCATTCTATGCGATATTTATTCTCTCTCTCTCTCTCTCTCTCTCTCTCTCTCTGTTACCGATGAAAACGTACCCATGTAAATATAAAATGGCATAATGCGATTTCGATGTAATTGCATTCTATGCGATATTTATTTTTTTCTCTCTCTCTCTCTCTCTCTCTCTCTCTCTCTGTTACCGATGAAAACGTACCCATGTAAATATAAAATGGCATAAATGCGATTTCGATGTAATTGCATTCTATGCGATATTTCTCTCTCTCTCTCTCTCTCTCTCTCTCTCTCTCTCTCTCTCTCTAAAATGAAAACGTACCCATGTAAATATAAAATGGCATAATGCGATTTCGATGTAATTCCATTCTATGCGATATTTATTTTCTCTCTCTCTCTCTCTCTCTCTTACCGATGAAAACGTACCCATGTAAATATAAAATAAGTCACACTCCGTAAAGGGCTGACTACTAATGTGGATAACTATGGCGCATATATTTATTATAAATATAAATAAATTACGCACATACAAAATCTAACGTTTTATCACTCTTTCGATACTCTTTGACAGTCGCACATCTGACCGCTAATAGAGGCGATAGACAGATTACCATTCCAGTGGAACTGACAATATCTGAGCTCACTCAAAACAGCCGAGTGAATGCTGATAAATGGATATTTACTGCAATTCGCTGATGTGAGAGAAACATTATACTGTCCAAAAAATTCATTCTCTTATTCTATGGTGTTAATTCACATTACCTCTTCTGTTTCATTATCATAATCACCTTTTGTTTCTTAATTCTCTTATTCTGTGGTTTTAATTCACAATATACCTTGTGTTTCATCATCATCATCATCATCTTTTGTTTCTTAAATCTCTTACATTCTATGGTCTTATCTCACATTATCTCTTCTGTTTAATCATTATCATCACCATCATTATCACCTTTTGTTTCTTAATCCTCTTATTTATAGTCTTAATTCACAATATATCTGTTTCATCACCATCAACGCCTTTTGTTTCTTAATTCTCTTATTCTATGGTCTTAATTCACAATACATCTTCTATTTCATCATCATCATCATCATCATCATCTTTTGTTTCTTGCTACGAAATCATTCTATCATTATTTTATATATTACGGCACACGAAACAATATTTGTCATGCGTAAAGGTATCAAGAGACGCTGACCGTTATAAGAGCAGCTACACCAGTGGAGGTTAGTAACAAAATACTAAAAACAATGACTTTCCAACAAGTCAGTGCCTTGGAACTCACATCTCTCACTTTGCCCTAAACAACCTCATTCATCTTTACTTTTCCTATATTTTGACACGGGAGGCGCATAAAAGTCGAGTCAGTCAATACGCCACAGAGCGACCGAACGCTGACAGGCGGTCGCAAACAAACACACAACACCGCAAATATGTGCAGCACACAATAAATGCATCCCGCCATACTACATTCGGCTTTTCCGATAAAACAATCCAGTCACAAAATATTCGTTCCATGAAGTGACGTTATACCCCTGAAACATTTCCCGTGCTGCACCAAGCGTGAGAGAGAGAGAGAGAGAGAGAGAGAGAGAGAGAGAGAGAGAGAGAGAGAGAGAGATTGTCTGTATGTCTCTTGCTACAAATCTATACGTAAAGTTAAATACACAAGTGCAATGGACAACAAAATATAAAAGAAAAAAACAAATCCACCGCGCCATTGTGAAAAACGATGTTTTAAATACATTTTTTCTTAGGAAATGTCAGATTTTCCTGAAAACAAAGAACATAGCAAGACTAATAAAATAAAAAAAAAAGTAAAATATTTCATGGCGTTTACATTGGATGCTGAACCATATTTAAAATGACCGATTCTCAAATCTTCAAACCACGTGTACTTATGCGACAGAGAAACAAATTATGGGGTCTGAGCAGCATTTGCAAGTCAAACATCTCATTGCCGGACTATCAGTATTATTGGTGTGATTTTATAGGATGGCTGGTGAGACAAAACATCACTGATTTAGTTCCCAGGTGGAACGTACGGTTTGCTAAATGACAGATTTATAATGACTTGGCGTTACAAATCAGTTACTGACGGCGAAAACTAAAATTTACTCAGAGTCAACATACAGCATTTACAAAAAAAGTATTTCATAAAGTATTTATACGAACTATACAAATCCACGAATATACCCATTCATTAGAACCAAAAAAATATTGAAAATGTAGGCAACCTATATATATAAATATTTGTCAATAGGGATCATTTTTATTTTGGAAAAACGGGAGACTAAAAAGGTGGTTACAAATTAATATCTGAAAAGTGACTAACGCAATTTGACCATGGGCGTATCACTGTATGGTCAGTTACTCCTCATTTTTTACCTCTCAGCCGAAAATATTGACTGGTGAGATTTGACATCCAGCCTTTTCAAAAATCCTGTCAAAATCTGCAAAGGTTCCCAAGAAGAAAACCTGGAGAAAATTTGTTTCACGTGATTTTAAGAGCATAAAATTCAACTAGTATCAAGCAGTAATGCTAGCTTAGAAGATTAGATCCGTAAAATAAAAATTACATTAATTTCCAGTTTTTAGATTCCAATAAAAACAACTACATTATTTTCATAGAAATTTTTCTCTCATCTGTTTTTTTCTGCTCTGTGCTTTCAATCACTGAACGTACAGTCACTATTCCTTGTTCAATGCATTCTCGCAAAAATAACTTGTTTTCAGAAAATTATTATAGGCTGGCGTCTCTCATATATTACTGTCACATTCGTCCTTAAAAGAAAATTCTGTTTTATCTCATTCAGTGTTGCACCCGTGATTGTTCTTTTTATCACTCTCATAATGATTCTTGTTTCTTACTGAGTAATGAATTCGTCGTGGTTAGATATTATTTTCAATCCGCAGTCATACTTATTTTCCATTAGGTGTACACGAGTGCCTCCTTCGGTGTGCGTGTGTACAATACATATACAAATACATACAATATATATATATATATATATATACATATATATATATATACAGTTATATATATATATATGTATATATATATATATATATATATATATATATATATATATATATATATATATATATATATATATATATATATATACGTGTGTCAGTGAAAGTGTGGAAGCGGTGTTGGGCCAGAATTGAAGGAACAAAGTTTACCTGGAGTGACTGTAAAAATTCCCAATTTCTGAGCTAAAATAATTAATTTTCCGGTGCTCCTATTGTCTCACCAGTGAACCCACACTAAGCTGCGAAACTTTCAAGTTACTGAACTTGATGAGGCGAAAGAACAGTTACCAAACAAAGATAGTATTTCTTTCTGATATAAATATTCCTCCGCCACATGAACGGAAATAAAGACATACATAAAAGTGACTGAGGAAAGCGAAAAGAAAGCAAGCTACATGAAAGTCATATTCCAAACTATAACGACATAACTTTATAACACCTGCTGGTCCTCACTCTGCAGTTAGAAAGGGTAAATAAGAAGACGCTGACAGATAGATAGAGATAGATAAATAGATAGATAGATAGAACGGCTGATTCGTTACTGTACCTGTAAGGTACAACAGTAGCTGACATGAATGTTTTAGCGCAGACAGTTGAATGACAATCCTTTGAAGGACATACGGCTCGTGATATTATGCCGAAAGGTATGCTTTGAACCATCAGCTAAATGTATTCGTATAATAATGAGAACAACACAAAAGATGGTTTCAATTTTAACATGCTGATGCAAGAACAAGCATATGAGCAGTTACATATACCGATGATATATACCGTATATATATATATATATATATATATATATATATATATATATATATATATATATATATATATATATATTATATATATATATATATATATATATATATATATATTATATACACTGTAGTTATATACAAATGTGTGTGTATGTATGTATGTATGTATATATATATATATATATATATATATATATATATATATATATATATATATATATATTATATACAAATGTGTATATATATATGTGTGTGTGTGTGTGTGTAAAGAGGAAATTCACAAATATTGCAATCCCGTCTATCACACCTCTCTGGTAAATATAATTCTTCTTACCTGTATTTTCAGCTTAGGCCCAAAATATTTTTACATACATGACGAACTACGACTTGTGCGTATGGAACCTTTAAAACGCTTCGAAGTCACCGTTAAAGTTCAGCCGGTTATGAGTAGAGATAATCCAAAAAAAAAAAAAAAAAAAATGCGCTCAGCAATAATCATAAACAATTGTTCCGCTTTACTTAGTAAATTCTGCACAAGCGACGAATCATTTAAAACGAATCAAACAAACATAAGTGTGATATGCAAAGAATGAATGGCGTAAATAAAAATAACGCCAAGGCTCTGAAATACGTGGCTGATGTGCTAGTAGAGCTATACTATTTTTCAGCAACAAATATAATGTAAATAGACCAACATCGACTGAAACAAATGTACACAGTGCCTCTATTTTTTCTCATCATATATACAAACATATATATATATATATATATATATATATATATATATATATATATATATATATATATATATATATATATATATATATATATATTATATACACATACATATAAAGAAATATATGAGTAGACATATATAAAGAAATACTCCAATTCAACTCAAAACGTATAGAAAGACAAAACCCATTTTTTAATGTGTTAGTCTCAGACGATCGAAATGTGTCATTAGTACCCCAAGACAGCAACTCGCCTCTGCTTTAATTGCTAAAATAATTTTGCAAATAACTCTTTGAAAAACCTATAGTCCATGTGGAAGTTAATTCTCCTTTCAGTCTTTGCCAGGAATTGAAAAAAAAAAAAAAAACTTTCGAGACCTCAGCATTATTGCCATGCTTTGTCCTTTAATGAGATACGATACTTGTTACAGTTGATTTTGTACAGCGCTCTAAAGACGGAGTGTGTGTGTGTGTGTGTGTGTGTGTGTGTGTGTGTGTGTGTGTGTGTGTGTGTGTGTGTGTGTGTGAGAGAGAGAGAGAGAGAGAGAGAGAGAGAGAGAGAGAGAGAGAGAGAGAGAGAGAGAGAGATAGTACTGAGCAAGAAAATGGAAAAGCCGTATTATCTTTAACAATTTCTACATTTTATTTATCTACTATAGACTATTAGGTTAAACCACATTTTCTCTTACTACCGGTGCTACAGTGCAGTAGCAACAGATCTATTCTTTCTCCTCAAGAGGATCTTCTGTTTAAAAAAAAAAATACAGTTGTAAATCATTACTACCGGATGAATTCATTTGATACAAAATACCCCACCCCCAAAAAAAAGGTTTGACTGAAAGTCTTTTAATGAGTAAACTAGTAACTTCCAATCTTTCATTATTAAATACTCACACGTGGGAACCGTAAGATGATTCTTTCATGAAAAATGTATAAGGTTAAATCTATATTTAGCTGTACGAGTAGAAATAAATTTAGAACGCATTAAATATATAGGTGACTGAAGTTGTCCATAAGAGAGGGGTCGACGCACTGCTGATGAACGTTCTGAGAAGGTCCATGAAGCAACTGCGGCAGTTGAGAAATATTGCATCACAGCAATTTATCAGAAGAAGGACGAACGTGACAAACACTATATAAGTTGTGTTGCTTCTTCTCATTTTCTTATCTTGGAAGAATCGCGTCATCCGTGCGGCTGAATCTGCTTCCACAATATTGATGTTTTGTTTATAAATAGGAAGTTTATATATTTCCTCTCGGTTATTAAACTTGACGTCAGTCTTGGGATATTGGACCCATATTTTCTGTCTCTCGTCTCGATTCTTGATAAGAATGAATCGAAAGCGATTCGTTTGATCAATATCAGCCTTATCTCTATCTCTTCCTCTTCGCTGCTAAGTGACCTCTGTCTCTTTGCTACACTTTTTCTCCAGCTCTCCTATAGGCCTAAGGAGAGTTCGCCTGTCAGGCGTCCTCGTAACTATCGGGAAGACTGTCTGCTATTTCCCACGCTGCCATTGGTGAAATCGTTTATCCTTTCCTTAATGCAAGTTTTGGAATTCTCCCCCTGCTGCTGTTTTCCATCACTCTCAGAATCTTCTAGATCCTTTAACGGGAGTGTCTTCGAGTGTCATATTCTCAGAGAAGCTTCTCTCTTCTTCTTCTTCCAATAACATACTCTCTCCCAACCCCCAGCCGTTATTCGGACTTGTAGCGAATGCGAGTATTAGGATGCCCATTCCAACGGCCTCCCCACTACAAAAGCCAGCAGTAAACAAAGCTACTCATTCCCCGACGACCTTTCGAGTATCTTATTTCTTGCAACACACTCGTCTGCAATTTCAAAAACGTGTTGCTCATCATTAAGATATTTTTCATTAAACGGAGCGGTGCATCAAATTGCCCCTAAAGGGTGTTACCTGTAACCGCAGTTGTAATCGCAATCATGATATCTGTAAATATCATTGCTATCATTACCATTTTTCTATCTGTGATTAATGCTGACGTTAAAACAATCAATTACAATCCCATATCTATTACCATTATGACTGTCCCTGACATATGATTACAATATTGCCCGTAAAAAAAAAAGTTTAGAAAATTGTAATAGCAATGAGGCATGGGGGGGAGAGGGTGGGTGGAGAGGAGGCTGGGAGGGGATGGGGGTAATGTTCATATCACAGCGGTAATGCCACACGACGGTGCTCTTGAGTGCCTAATGAATACATGATGGATGGCTCTACAGGTTGCGTTAAGTGTGGTCATGGCACTCCCAAAAAGGGGTTGGGGGGTTGGAAGAGAAATGATTTTCCAAACAAAAATATGAGAGGAATGAATACAAGAACCCCATCTCAGGTTTTGGGTAACATTTCATTGTCTGATTTTCAATATGTCGCAAAACATTTGCTTGGATGATGTCAATGAGACAAAAAGGGGAATTTTTTTCTCTTTTCATAATTATTACCTCTTCTCTTCTTACTCTTAACATCGGTCTCCTCTCTATTCCCTTCCCCTCCCACGATCGCCCTTCCCCTCACTTTTGTCTCTCTCTTACCCTTCCCTCTCTTCCCCTTTCCTTGTCCCCCACCGCCCCACCAAGTGGTAGTGGTGTCAGTGTGCGAGAGCAGAGCCCTCTACCTCACATCTCGGGAAATAAATCATCAATATGAACGCGGGTGAACTTGCTAAGCTTCTCCTGCGTGTGCTTCTCTGCTACTCTCTTTTTTCCCCCTTTCCTGCGCTCTTCCCTCTTTATCAGTCTCTCTTTCTCTCCACCTCGTTCGCCCTCCGTCTTTTTTTTTTCTCTCTGTTCTTCCCTCGGTTCACTCTCTCTACAACAGAACACGGGTTAAAGTTATCATCCTTTTGATGACTGTTTCACTATCAACAATAGAAGAGAGAGAGAGAGAGAGAGAGAGAGAGAGAGAGAGAGAGGATATCCCGTGCACCATTGAAAACAGACCCAGCTTCCCCTTCCTCCCCCCCGAGGACGAGTGAGACGAATTGTCCAATCAGCGGCGAGTTGTCAACAACCCCTGGTGACATCGCCCCGTCCGCCGTCCCCCCCACCGCCAATCACACGGCGGGCGACATCCAGGTGACATTTGTCGCAATTCTTTATTTACCCTCTTATTTTCCAAGTCTTTCGGCAGAGGGAGAGAGGGCCACTCCCGCCCAGAAGAAGAGACGAAAGCGAGAGAAAGACATTTCACGAAACAACCGAGAGGTTGACGCCTGGGGGAGTTATTGAGGACCGGCATTCTATTGCACTGCGGAGGAAAATGCAGGAAATTGTCACCAGGTAAAACTATGGTGACAAAGGACGCTCGCCAATGGGCGCTCGCTTCCCCCCGTAAAGGTCTCCCCGGAAAGAAAGGCAAAACGCTTCTTATAGTTTCGTTTGCGGAGATGGAAACCGCCGCATTATTACGAACACGAATCGTTACGATTAAAGACGAAAACATTTTCATTGCTAGAAAATCTTGGAAGGAGTAGTCCCTCCTTCTTGACAGCGATGTAGGACCATAACAGCCAATGGGGGCTGAGAATGGGACTGCGACACACGACATCGACCAATGAGCGCCAAGGGGACACATAGGTGACACTCCAAACCAGGAAAGGCGATGTCGTTGGTTAAAAAGATGAGTTTCAAGTTCGCAATTTAGCATCGGAGGAGCGCTCTCGAGCGGCCGGTCATTCGCATCACGGCTTCACATTTGGGAGCTGTGCGTCCGATGTTATTGTCATTAATGACCGTCCTTTGTTTCATTCCTGGATTTTTCTCCGGTGGCAATTCGGGAGATCCTTGACGTCGTTGCACCGGGGGGAGATTTTGGCACCCCGGTCCCCACTCTCGGCATAAAAACGGGGGCGGCTGGTTGAGACACGCGCATGGCTGCCAGACGTGACAAGGACATTCAATACCATTCTCGCTTTTCGCTTGTTTCTTCGGACGTTCACAAATGATGAACCAGCCCGGAACTCTCGAACGCTGAGGTATTCGCGAAATGTTTAATAGGTTTTCGCGCTGTAAAGTTTACAAAACGTCGTTATAAAAGGAAGCCTTTAAAGATGATAATTGCAAATCGGCAACGGGGGTTCTCGCGTCGGCTGCGCCAATGCCGCTCAATATCTCGCCCGTGTTCGATTACGTGGGTGACCCGCGGGGACAACTTCGGACCCGTAAACGCAGGTGTAACGCTTTTGATCTTTGTCTCCAACGACGTTACATTGCCCGACAACTTGAAAAAGCTTCACCAATACCCGCGCAGGTCGTCTTTCTCTGCCTCGCCGTGTTCTCCTTTCCACTGCTGAGAAATCTTAACAGAGAAGTCGTGGAAGGAAGAGTAGAAAGCGAACACACGTGGGCCACCCGCCTAGAAACGTCCTTTACTGTCTCAACGGACGCACAAGAAAACTCAGGAGGCTGGATGCAGGGATGCCAAGGTGCCGAAGGACATCACCTCTCAATTCTTAGTCCTGGCATTCTAAGAGGCCCTTCGAAGGAGAGCCTTGCAAGCCAACGAAATCTTGATTAGAAAAGTCATTGTCATGCATCTGAAACTGCCCATCTTTTGGGGGAAAGCCACTGACGAGCGTGTGTAGAGACGAGAGGACAAAAACACCGGCCACCTTGGTAGCACTGGAACGGAAAACCCGGGAGGCTGGAAGGAGACCAAAATTGAAGACTGGGTGCCAAGACAGTGCCAACCCACCGAGACCATAAAGAAGTAAATCTTCCCTGCTTAAACGCGAATAACGGCCCTTTGGCATTCAGGGAAATTGTCCTCGCCAGACATCTGACCATTCCAAGCTAGTATCTCATTGGCGAAAAACCATTTATAAATACTTTTATTTGGCGTAACCATAGCGGAGTTTACCATTATTTCTTGACTTTATCTGCAGGGACGTTATCTTTTGCAGATAATAACAGGGAACGTATGTATAAAAAAAAGAGAAAGACTAAACTTGAAAGGAATACCTTGCCTTCACAAAGAACTGCTTTATGTACCCCAGGAGAGTTCAGTGATAAATTTCCAATGAGTTTAGAAAGAGTAAATGATATAGATTCTAAAACTGGGTTTACTACTCTCATTCCTATCATGTTATGAGAATAAAAATACTTCTCCCAAAGTTCAAGACTGACTCATTACTCGGGAAATGGCTCCATTCATGACTGTACTTTAAAGTATGTTTGCTTTTCTTTACTTCAGTAATTTTAAAAGATAAACATAACTTTAAGCAGTCATTCATTCTTCTTTTTTTTTAATTCTTAGATACGCTTTTGCAGCTATTTCTTGTTTTCTTTAATGTTCCGAAATTGCAGATGTCTTTGCTTTTCCCATCTGTGTGTTTGTCTAAATACAATTGATTTTATATATTTCGCATTTCTTTGTTTCTTGTTTTTAACTAATTCATTTTCCATATTTCTAACTGATCCTACACAAAACTCATAGAGCCAGTTATCATAATCTTTCTCATCAAGGATCCTTTAACTCACTTTGTATATTTCATTTCTATATTCACCAAACATTCTAATTACTAAAGCTTTTTTTCGCTCATTTCCCTAAAGCTTTAGTTCCCTCCCCCCACCCCTCTCTCTCTCTCTCTCTCTCTCTCTCTCTCTCTCTATGTACCATCGATTTTAAAAGCGGGTTTTATGTGCTTGTTCCCTATTGCCATAAACCAATTTTTACCCCGAATTAATTGGCCCATAATGCTTAAGAGTATTCCCGTGGGACTGGCTTCCTTTGAGCCGAAAGAGATGGTTCGTTCGAGCTCCCATAAAATACACTATTTCCTTGTGACGTCAGAGGGTTTACTGGAACCCAGTGTAGGGTATACATATACATATGCATATACATATACATATATATGTATATATATGTGTATATATATATATATATATATATATATATATATATATATATATATATATATATATATATATACACGATGCAAAGCAAGAGAAATGTTGCTATTGCTGCTGCTGTTTCTAAAGCTGTTACTAATGCTGTGGCTGCTGTACTCATGCATGGGATTCTTACCGTACAATAGGTATTCAAGACAAATTTATTGGCGCAGAATTGTTGAATTTCCTCTCTTCCAGCTGATTTCTGATGTCCAGGGAGAGAGAGAGAGAGTCAAGTCACTTCCATGCAAGTACTTGGATCCAGCCCCTTTACTAAAGGTAGTAATAATAGTAGTATAGGAGTCTTTTCTTACCTCCAGGTGTAGACTGATCTCTCTCTCTCTCTCTCTCTCTCTCTCTCTCTCTCTCTCTCTCTCTCTCTCTCTCTCTCTCTCATGTTAAAGAAACATACACGGACGCAAGCATATAAAGGAAGCCAATACTCATGTAAAGACTCACACACACACACACACACACACACACACACATATATATATATATAACGTATGTGTATATGTGTGTATATATATATATATATATATTTATATTTAAATATATTATATATTTGCATTTAAATAAACAGTCTATTCTGTATCACATTTTATTTGTTATCCGGTTAAACAAAAACATTATTATACTACTCCGGCGTTTGCCGCAATGATTACAAACACAATGGTTAGTTTTACTGCTTTTATCCCTTTCCCACAATCATTAAAGAGGCATAAAAGAACAAAAACATTACTCTTTTCGTTTCAGGACAACCTACATCACTTCGTTATAATGATACTTGAAAATGTGTATACGGTATATCTTAACTAGACGCGGATTGCAGTCCAATATGTACATAAAAATTGCATATAGATATATATGCGCATCTCATCATCGTTCTTGTTATCATGGTTTAAATATGCAAAAATATATATATATATATATACATATATAAATAAATAAATATATATATATATATATATATATATATATATATATATATATATATATATATATATATATGTATGTATGTATGTATTTTTATCTTTGTATAAATATATATGTGTATGTATATGATATTTAAAAAGAATTGATCTATACTAGCTGCATCTTCATTCACGCTGTGGATGAGGATAATAAAATATATGTATACGAAATTAATAAATATACAAATACGATTAAAAGTTTACCATAGCACCAGAATTACTATAAGTAATAAAAATAAATGTTCTTTTCTTATATAATTTTCAAGTCTAAGGAAACTTCCTGAACTGGAAAATTTATGAATGTCTTGCAAAAACTGAGCACCAAAATCGGTCAAAGCAATTCCACTAGAATGTACATAACTTAACCCAGCATGCGGGAACGCATCCTGCCTGGCCGACTTGACCCCCCTCTTACCAATAACAAAACCAGACAAAACTCAACAAAATACCATGCCCAAAATACGTCTAAGAACCTTTTACATGACTGACCAGTACAGGTCGCCTCATCACGGGTTTTCAATTGTACCGCCTGAGGTCAACCCGATTATTCTGATTGATTGATTTCATGAAATTTAGGTTGTCAAACCAAGTACTGGAGCTCTTTCGGCCATTTACCACCCAAGACAGAGCAAGGAGGGAAGTGAACTGGTTGGACAGCAAGATAAAGATATCCAAAAAATAAGGGAGATGCAGCACTAGTATCTAAAGATGGAAATGGGGGCGGGGGAGAACCCCACAGATGCAATAGTTAGAGGGGCTGGACAGCAAGACTGAAGAAAGGAAGCGGGAATGGAGGTAAAGTAATAGGCAAAAAAGTAGATCCAGCTAGGGGCCGAAGGGACGCTGCAAACACCAGTTAGTAATGCCTACAGTGCACCACGTGACTTGCACTGAAGGCACCACCTCCTTCGGAGTGATTCTTCTGATGACTCACATGCTCAAAATTCCTATGGCAAAAGATGCAATACTACAGATAAATTAAGAAATGTTTTTGTCTATATCAATTTATAGCGGACAAAGTCAGTGAAGATGAAATGCTGAATGCGTCTCAACGTCTTTTGGCACCCTCGTGCTACAATAAATAACTGTGGTTGTTAATATCCTTCTTCCTATAAGTGATAACACAGCTTCCTCTTCGATTGGAACTGATTGCTGGACTTAGGAAACACTGCTCGTCACGATTAGTTTCTCTCCTCTATCGCAAAGCTTAGAACCCTTGTCTCGCTTCCATTTTCTTTGATTCTCTCCATTTTTTTTTAATTCTCTCACTTTCTCTTTTCCTCTTTATTCTCTCATTTCTTTTCCTTCAGGCATGGAATTAAGCTACTTTAACACAAAGGCCAGTGGTACATGTGATCCAATGCCTTTATCATGCCCAGACCCGAAGAAATAGGAAAAAGAAGAGGAGAGTTAGGCTCCGCCCCTTTGGCCCTCAGAAGGATAGTGCCTAATCCTGGAGCGTACAGTATAGGGAGGGTCGCGGAAAACAGAGCCCGGAAAAGATGTACCAGAGACTGACAGTAGAGGGAAACAAACAGCCATACAAATCCGAGAATGACAGGTACCCAGAGATTTGCCTGTCCCGTCGGCAGTCTTACTACAGACTCGCTTTCTTATAAGATCCAATAGAGCCGAGTGATTCGAAGGTCTGAGGGTTATCCATGCTTAGTAATAGAGGTATATTAAAGAAAAAGTTTTGCGCCGTAAGTAAATGAGGTTCACAGAAACAAATAAGTAACTTCAGCGCTTCCTTCATCATACAAGAATAAAAATGGACGGAACAGCTTAGTTTTAGTAGGAGTACGTTCTTGTATTTTTGTAACTACGTAAGAAGAGGAAGAAGAAGAAGAAGAAGAAGAAGAAGAGTGTACGTCAATCAGATCCATTTTCCACTGACCATAACCTTGATTGCCACCAACTTTTCCTGCGCTAATGGTTGTAACTTTTTCATAGGCGGCCTTTCCTAATCTAATGGCAACACAGCGATACGTAATATGATTATTAACAATCGCCGCTCTTTATAAATACCCTGCATAATCCATATCCCTTCCATTACAAAGGTCAATAAGAGCTTAATTAGCAGAACTAATATCATAACATCCTATCAAATAAGAAAAACGCTTGTGAAATTATCACCCTCATCAGTGACACGACATTTGGTTAATTTAGTGCGAACAATTATACCGAGTCAAAAGAGAATATCTAATTAGGAAAGCTTACAACTGTTTGATTTACAGATGGCTTCTATTTATCACTGAAGAGCAGGCACTAATCATTTGGTAAAAAAAACGTCAAGTTATTCCTTGACTCAGTACGGTATGTAGCGTAATTCATAGGAAAACAATTATACGCACATTTAGTAATACCTCACTGTGCTATTAGGTGGTGACATTTATTGCTAAAGACAGGAACCATATGTCACAGGGAAAGAGAATGTAACGCTCATCAATTGCATATATATAAATAAATAAATAAATAAAAATATATATGATATGTATATGTATATATATACGTAACTATTAATAAGACCTAAATTTACTGTCACCCAACGTTGTTTCTTAGATTTCATGGTGAAATACATCGATATATTTTCTATTCGTGCCTCAGAAAAATGCAGCTGTTCACTTGGTTTATTGTAATTCTAATTACATATACAAAATATATATATATGCATACATACATATATACATAATATATATATATATATATACATTTATACATACATAATATTTCTGGTGATAGAAATTCATTTCTATATAATGTGGTTCGGATTATAATAACCAAATGGTTCTTAGCCACGTTAAATAAGTCTAATCCTTCATAGGAGAGCTGTTAATCAGCTCAGTTTTATGCTTACTTTACTTTATGCATGTATGTACAAACATATATCAATACCTGTATATTTCTACATTACAGATATATGTACATATACATATAAACAGTATACATGTATATGTGTACATAAATATAATACATACTGTATATATATACATATATATTTTACATATGTATATATAATAACATAAAGTATGTATGTGTATACGTGTATGTACACATGTAAGTGAGAGAATGTATACGCCCTTGTCTGCACATAACCAGAACATCAGCACTAACATTTAGCTGAAGTGTCACGACGACGTCACACCCCAGTACCAGGAACCGTCCATTCTCTTTATTGTGAAACTGCAACATTCTTCTTTGTATTCACGCTTCCATATCCCTTATTTGAAATGTATTTTAGTAAACTCCTTTTCGTTAAAGTTTACCCTTCACATATGCGGCATTTTATTCGTGACAGCTGATAATTATTGGCTTCTTCCATCGGAGAGCACAATTTGAATGATAAAAATTATAATATTCTATTTATATACACATATATACATGTATATATTATATATATAAGTATATGTTTGTTCATTATACATATATATTATATGTATGTGTGTGTTTGTGTGTGTAATTGTTATAGCCATAATACCCTCTTAACTTTTCGAATCCTTCACACTTTTTTGATACCTTTGTCATTACAACGCCAGAGATCCAAACTCAAGCTTTGTAGTGACAAGCGTATCCGAAAACTGTGGAAAATTCGAGGAGCTAAAAGGGCATTGTGGTTATGTATGTATAAACAGTATATATGTATATATATATATATATATATATATATATATATATATATATATATATATATATATATATATATATATATACATACATACACTGAGGTCTTTAGCATCATGGTTAATTGGAGAGAGAGAGAGAGAGAGAGAGAGAGAGAGAGAGAGAGAGAGAGAGAGAGAGAGAGAGAGAGAGAGAGAGGTAAGTGAAGAAGATACATTAGAAGACGAAAATCAATGAATATTTCCACTGACTAGCAAGGAATCTACACAGACCAGAACCGGAATATACAAATAACTGCATTTATATAATAAATGGACCCGGGCCTCGCACCAAAAATGGTGAACACAAAATCGTTGACCACCAGAGAGGCAGGTGAAGTGATAAGAATGTTTTACTGCAAATAGAATGCTTAAACCTATCACAGGAAACCAAAGGTATTATGACATTTTCTGATATCTGCAATGTTACCTCTTCGGATGACTGTGCAATGATGATATGTGTATCGTACCGGTCATTTTCATGGTTCCTTTCCGAGTGTCGGATTAACTGGCCAGTCCTTCTATGGATTTGAATTCCAAGGATTGCTGTAACTATTCAGTCTTTGTGACACCACCTTCAGATGACAGTTTTCTGAGAACAGTGTATCATACCGGTCCTTTTAACGGTTCCTTTCTGAGTGTCGGATTAACTGGCCTGCAGTCCCTCAAAGGATTTGAATTCTAAGGATTGCTGTAACTAGTCAGTCCTTGTGACCACCTTCAGATGACAGTTTTCTGAGAACAGTATTGTTGCTGCTGTTGTTAGAGTAAGTCAGCACAAGGTTCCGGTGTTCTTGGTGTATTCCTTAATGGACTGCTTTCTGAGATATCAGTGAAATTGGGCAATCCATCTAATATTTGCTTTTCCTTCTAATGACTTATTCTCAAAATCAGAGTCGACTTTAAGAAGCAGTGTAAACGGCCAGTTTTTCTGTTGACAGCGTAGTAATAAATCGTATTGCGATACGTCAAGGTATGTGGAATCGGTTATAAAAAACATTAACTATTTATGATCCTCCTGTCTCATATTTGCATCAAGCTCCAAGCTCGGAGTTTCGCTTGACGTCTCAGTACGTACTGCAATGCATAAATGAAAAATTACCTTCATTTGTACTGCTATAACTTCAACATTACAGTTACTGAAAACAGCAGTAATAGTCGTAGCACTCATTCAACTTACCAGACGTGATGGAATATGTAGTTAAAGTTGACACCGTTAAAAAGTTGTGGATAAAAACGCTGGAAAATTATATACTATCGATCTAAGCAATAAACAAATAATTCAGAAACTGTAAAAACCTACTTGTATATAATAATGAGGATACTGCAAGATACCACGGCGGTTGATTTTTTGTTAGAATTCATCTTGACAGTCAATCAGAAAGACATATTTAATGTTTGCAGTGTGATCTCATCCTATCAAAGCAATTTTACAGATACACTGTAGACACAGTATATACAGTGGCTGTGTAGTCCGCGGATTTTTCCTTTTGAACTGAGGGCCCATCCTTCATTCAAAAGTTAAAAATGACTGAGACAGTAGTTCCCGTCTTCTCTCTCTCTCTCTCTCTCTCTCTCTCTCTCTCTAGAAACGCTCCTCTAGAAGACCGGCTTATTGTTGATAAAGACAAACATGCAGCGAGAGAGAGAGAGAGAGAGAGAGAGAGAGAGAGAGAGAGAGAGAGAGAGAGAGAGAGACACGGGGGCGGGGCCAGACAGAGAGAGAAAGAGAGGGAGACCCTGACATAAGAGAATAAATGCCTTACAAGAAGCTCTCTCAGAAGAGAGAGAAACAACAACAACAACAACAACATCCACATCCCACACCTGATGAATAAATGAGGCCAAACAGACATCGAGGAAGACCAACAAACAACAGCACCGAAAGGATCCACGGGCTTCACTTAGCGGAGGGTAAACGAACAAACGCCGTAAGAGAAAAGAAGCAAGCTATAAAGGATGATGGTCGGTCCTCCGGGAATAAACAACAGAGCCCCCCCGCCGCCCCCAAAACACCACACATCGCACCGTACAAGAATCGTTCTGATTAAAGGGGCTTGCTTCTGGGACGTCAGAGACAACCCACCTAACCCCCCCCTTCTCTCTCTCTCTCTCTCTCTCTCTCTCTCTCTCTCTCTCTCTCTCTCTCTAAAAACACACACACGCACACTCATGCGTGCCCTTTTATACACTATATGTTTGTTTATACGTGTTTGGCAAATGACTGGATATCTTTATTTGTCTTTGTGTACTTATGTATTTATGTATAGTTTACGTATACATGATTGACAGACTGACTATTCTAACAGTCAAGGCATGAGAGAGAGAGAGAGAGAGAGAGAGAGAGAGAGAGAGAGAGAGAGAGAGAGAGAGTATAAAATACTCCTTTCAGTTTCCTAATTCCGCGGTTCACGTTTTCCTTGCTAAACAGTGAGTATGGTTCATGACATTGCGCTCGTTCTTGAGAGCTTTATTCTTTTCTTCAGTGGGAAGCCTTTTCTTCTCAAATTCTCATAAAATGGTCTCAGGAGCTTGATACTATCACTTACTTTTCTCATTTCGTTCTTTATAGTTTCTCGTCTTCCCTTTTTCCTTCGTCTGAAATTCCCTGGAATCGGCCATCTTAACTTTCCTCTCCAGAGAACCTTTCCCTCAGTCTCCACCACCACTTCCTTCCTCGCCGTTCTTTTTTCTTTAGTTTCTTCCTCAAGTCCTCGAAGTCCTTCTCGTCTCTCCTTGTGTGCTCCTCCCAGTTCCCGCTTCTCCCTCCTCGCTAAAATATCTAAAAGGAATTTAGAGAATCCAGACACATGCGCTTCGCCATTTATTCAGAGTTAAAGTTGTAAAAGCGACTTCAATGTACTCTTTAAGGTGGAGTTTGAAGAGCCAATAACGCTGTTGTACTTTCTGTTTCCTAATTGGACTGTTTATTTACCGTTTTTATTTCCTTTTTTACCCTTTATCCTTTATCTCTTTATCTACTGGTTCTACGTTAGTTTCCAAAGGGAATAACTTGTCACTTGAATTGTTGAATCAGTCAGTAGAAGTTAACACATAAACTTAATAGAGTGCCCTCTAACATTACTGTCGCTAAAATTTCAGTATTTTAGGCATCATGAATAATTGTCTGAAAAAAAGCTTACACTCAAAGTAAAATAAAATTTTAAAACTTCTGTTGTACTCCAGTTATTTACACTGAAATAACCACGCCATTAGTGGGCAAGCCTTGTTCTCTGTGCAAGCGGTATTTTCGGTTAACTCAGTTCCTAAAAAGATTTTTACGAAGCAATCCTCGGAAATGTGACAAAATTGGTCCTGCCTTATCCATTTTGAAAGCTCGGAACAAAGTTAACGACGATTATTCCCAGCTTCACTGGGATTAAGCAGACAGTTTCCAGGTGGTGCGAGAGGTGACTCTGGAAGGATAGGCAGTACAATAAAAGACTGGACGAAAAGAAAACCGGTGAGCCAAACAACTTGAAACTTTTTATGCAACTGCAAAGCAGTCTAAATAAATCGAATATCAAACAAGAACTCTAAATGGGCTTGAAAGGTTATCACTGCAAGTCCACCAAAATGACTAGTATGGTTTCAAACTGCCCAGCTGTTTGTTGGCAATTGTCCTATATACCACCACTTTATATAGTGTTTCAAATTCTGAGACCCGAAAAGAAACAGTTACAAAGGTTGTGGCAATCTAGGAAAAAATGATATGGATATGAAAAAACTTTTTAATCTCAAATACTTACCTACTTTTGGCACAGTGTTAAATAAATCCTTTGTGATGCTCATTAGGTTAACGTTTATGAATACAATATAGTTGTACCATACATTTTCATTGTCATAAAATATACAGAAAATCAACACAAAAGAAATTATTATGACATTCATCACCATTGTTATTGATAGTGATATTGGCTTATGTTCTTTCCCTCTCTGGGACAAAGTCTTTTGTCATTAGCAGGTATGACTTCACTTTAAGGAAGCTGGAGATTCTTAAACTTTTACAGGGGTCACAGTGAACATATTTTTTCAATCTTACTGTGATTGTTCTTTTAAATGACTTCTTTTGATATACAATGTCTCTTTGTAGCTCATCAGTAATCCATCTGTAATATTTACAATTTCCCCTCCACCCCCTTTTATTTTAGTCTGAAAAGGAATTCAACTATTTCCTACAATAGCGTTCTCTCTCAGTTCATGTCCAGGATATGTATGCCTGGCCACAAATGAGACTTAGAGGGGATAAATTTTTCTTATGACAGTTTATGTTGAAAAACAGCTTTTGTGCATTAATTTTTCTATGGTTAATTTGATCTATATTTTGATAGAGTCTTTTTACAGCCCAATTACGAAACAGAAAGCACACCAGCGTTATTGGCTCTTCAAACTCCACCCTAAAGAGTGCACTGAAGTTGCTTTTACGACTAACTCGGAATAAATGGCAATGACAACAGGAGTACAGCAAACTCAGGTAAAACACATAAATCCACATTTGTTCGTATAAAACCTTAACAACTGTTACAATATACTGCCCTTCGTCAGTGGAAATAATACATTAAATGCAAATATACAATATTTCACTGCGACATGCAGGCAGAAATGGAATATACTGCATTTTCAAAGAATTAATTCTGACTGACTCAACTGATAAATTGTACAGACGGAGTCACTGGAGCACCTGGTAGTTTAGTTTTTATAGACACACAGAGAAGAAGAAAAATAAATATCTAATTGGATGATGGAATGAGAGGTTCAGCGAAGACAAAATGAAAATTGTTTGGAGTGAAGTTCTAAGATAGAGAAGAGAAACAGTTTTATCATAAATACTGGCTTGAGTAGAGTATCACAGTAAGATTGCTGAATGTACTTGACACAAAATAAACTGGAAGTAGGAAATGTTGAGATAGTTAATGCAAATCTGTAAATGACAAAATTATCAACACAAGTTATTACACCTTCCTCATGAGCTGTGTCCCTTAGCCCTTTCAATTCTTCTTATAAAGTTTCCTTTCAGAAGTGAAAAGGCACTACAAGTTGATAAAATTAACTATATAATGCTGCAGTATAACAGTACCAGTGTAACTGATCAACTGGCCAGTTAGAAAAGTATTTGCTGATAAGGATATATTCCAGACGAATGGATGAGAGATATAAGTGAAAAGATGTGAGAGAGTACTGTTCAAATACGAGATATATTGCTATGTATATCTGGGAATATATATAGAAGAGTTTTGATGGAGAGTGTAAGTAATCTTTGATAAAGGAAATAACTTTTATGTTTATACAAGGAAAGACTGAATTACTTACTTCTTACGAAACAGTGGCGTAAGAAATTTAGGAGTAAAAGGGAAAGTCTGTAGGAGTCCAACATGAACTCAGAGGAAGCTTATGATAGAGATGATAAGACATGAATTTCGATGGAAACCAGCAGCAATACTAATACCACCATGAAAATATTTAAACAATACCCTTGAGCAATTCAACAACTGGGCAATACATTTTCTCATCAATGATAATAATAACATTCTACAGTGTAAAAAACCAGAAGAGCTATACACTTGCTCATCAAATATACTGATAAAAATACACAATATACAAATAAGAGCCATATTTGCTCACCAATAATAGCAATAATAATAACGCTCCACAGATAATAAGAGCAACAGTCAAAAATCCTCGAGGATGACCATTGAATACTGCCAAGACATAATCAACATCCAACACCGGGTGATCATGACAGAGTCGGTACAACAACTCCCTAGTTGCCACAGAAGAGTAGTTCCTCTGAACAGGTGACCATGGCTTGGCCACCACCTCATCCTCAGGAATGGTACTGACATTCTCCTCGGTGGTCAACAGGTAACCAACACCTGCCGCATCCAAACCACCCCCATCAACAAGGGGATGCTCCAAAATCTGCTGCTGCTGTGTTCTTGACTGAATGTTGCCGAGAATCAGTCAATCCACCCTCCAGAACCTGACTGACTAAGGAAGAAAACTGAGAAATGAACGTCACCTCGTCTCCTCACACAAAACAAGAGAGGGCAGTTAAACAATTGAAACAAGGCTGCTTCAAATAAACACTTCAAACAACCTGACACCTCCCTTCTTAACAAAAAAAAAAATTAATTTTTTTTGGACTACACTCTCACAACCCCCAAAAGATCCCACAGAACCACTAGCCACAACAGGACCCAATCCTGGCAAGGTCGCCATTATGTCATGGTCACTTTTTACTCGTAACAATCAGGTTCATAAACACTAAACAACATGGGACTGGAGTGGACTGATGGACTGAAACAACCAAAGGGAGAGGGTGTAAAAGAAAATACTTAAATACCTTCAATCTAGTTTATTAGTACAAAATGAGCCCAGGTTCTAGAAAGTGGAGGGACATCAGTAACAAATGATCATTACTATAACTAATCATCTCACTCCAAAAAGCAAAATAAATTCCAAAGGACAGGGTCGATGCAACAACTTCCTAGTTGCCACAGAATAATATTTCCTCTGAACAGGTGACCATGGTTTAGCCACCACCTCATCCTCAGGAACAGCACTGATGTTCTCCTCGGTGGTCAACAGGTAACCAATACCTGCCACATCCAAACCACTCCCATCAACAACGTGATACTCCAAAATCTGCCGCTGCTGTGTTCTCAGCTGAATGTTGCCAAGAGGAAAGCTAAGAGACGGACATCACCTCGTCTCCTCACACAAAACAAGAGAGGCAGTTAAACAACTGAAACAAGGTTGATTCAAATACACTTCAAACCACCTGACAATGTATATATATATATATATATATATATATATATATATATATATATATATATATATATATATATATATATATATATATATATATATATATATATATATATATATATATACATATACACCTACACACATACATACACATATATATTATATATACATTTATATATACACATACACATATAAATATATATATTACACACACATATATATATACATTTATAAACGAATATATATTATATACACATAATATATAATATATATTTATATACAAATACATATACATACCTATCTATCTATCTGTATATATACATACACACATAAATGTGTGCTTGCATGTGTAGTTTTCTGCCCAGGAGGGCCATCCTTAATCAGGCACTTAAAGGATGAATGTGGCAGTGAACCTAATCATGGATTTCCTCTAAACCTATCCCCTGTTATGGAAACCATTCAGCCTATGCGCAGAAAGCACTAAAAGGTTGGAAAGAACTAAACCGATTGGGTGAGGATCACCTCGGCGAGACTTTCCCTTTTGGATGGCACTACCTGAATTTTGACAGAGTACAGAACACTCATGTCTGCAGATTTTTACTTCTAATGTTCCTTCCTCTCTCTTTTTTCCAGCTGCCACCCCAACAGTCCACTAACAACTACGTTCATAGTTAAATCCTCAGGTTAACAAGGCCATACCTGATTCCTTCTCTTCCATTTAGGGAATTGAGTACTGGTCTCTCAGTTTCTAAGCTAAAGGCATTACCACCGCACTACAAGGCAGAGAATGAACGAGCCGATGGACAAACAGAGTCGTATTTTCCAGGTGTTGTAAGTCGCTCTCACTCGTCCATGGAAGCTATAAGTTGGCTCCACGTCATGAAACAAATCTCTTTGGCTTCTTGTTGTGATCCTTTACTTAAAAGAATTAAAATCTTGGAATACAGTGCCCTACATACCAGCCAAGGCACCACAAAGAGAGAGAGAGAGAGAGAGAGCTGCACCGAGTACTTGGAAACAATAATAATTATACACTGAATAAAATTAAAGATTGCCAATGATGTTCTTACGTGAAGTCCCATATTTTCAAAATATTTCATATGAAGGGAATAACTGACGTGTTCACAAGAGTTTACCCATGATTAAACACATCTACCACTTGCTCCTAGTGACGTGAGTTCATTCTCTGCTTGTCCCTCGGCTTCTCTTCGTATGAGTTTTAGCCACTACTGGAAACAGCGCACATAGTGAGAAAAGTGATGGACGCCTAAGGAGGCAGGATGCAACCCGGAATCCCACACTATAAACCACCCAGTCGAGTATAGGATGACTGTGGTAGACAAAAATAAATAAATAAATAAATAAAATAATAATAATAATAATAATAATAATAATAATAATAATAATAATAACAATTA
>NC_089799.1:33789613-33802113 GCF_040412425.1 Macrobrachium rosenbergii | reverse complement strand
CGTTTATTCTATTATTATTATTATTATTATTATTACTATTACTGTTGTCTCATTTTTTCGTAACGAAACCTACGTAAGAAGGGTCCAAAAACCAACGGTGATTTAGTACGGTACCGGTAAAAGGGCAACAAGAGGATAACAATATTATTGGAATATTATCCTAAATTACCCATCTTGTAAAAAGATATGTTTAATAAACCGGCTACACTTCATTTCGTAATCATAACAACGCCAATTTAAGCACAGACTGCACACTTTTAACACTATAAGCCAATTATATAGGAAAGCTTTTTTTAAATAGGATTTGACAACTTACGCCAACCAGAGTTTCTTAATCAGTCTTTATTGCATTTTATTAAATTTATTATTTCCCATGAAATCAATGAACAGAGCCGAGTTAAGCACAGGTTTTAGAACACTGACCTGACCTACATGTCTATTTTGGATCTCAATTCGTAATGCAATTATTTCATTAAGAAACGATGACAGCCTTGCATCAGCAGTATCAATAAGATACTGCAGTGATCGGCAGAAGGCATGGATGACAATGAATTGAGCGTGGCTATGCATCACTGTAGACAAAGCATGCCAAACTCGTTCTAGGCAGATAGTGCCTTTAGTCGGTTTAAAAAGTTAACAAGTTTAGGTACTCAACCAACCGTAGGTTTGCCAGCATCACCAGTTGTCTTTCGTCAATAGCTGACGTGCCTAAATAGCATTTAACTTTCAAATACCCCTCTAGATAGTTAATTGGTAAAATTATCGATAGGTTTTACTTCACACTTTTATTTTTATTGATTGACTTTTTTTATCTCAAGGCCTGATCCATTTTTCGTGAGTTTTCAATCTCAATACGTAGACTAAAATCTGCATCTGTTTTTAAATATCTCTACCCAGAAAAGGTGGAAACGTTACAAAGGTCACTCTCCTTGCAATGTTGAAAGAGGTCACTTTCAACAAGTTTAATGCTGATACCCCAGTATTTACGTAGATAATGGATCAGAGGAAACCTTAAGTACGACACAGTAACATGACTTTCAACTTCTTGGTAACGCAACTTTGGGCCATAATAATTCATTGCTAGTGTTATCGTGGACTTGAAATTTTACTCTACATATGCCTACTTATATATCAACTTGAAAGTGCTTCATGAAACTGCCCCATAAACAATAGTAACCAGATCATCAGAATTTTAAATTTGATTCTGAATGATATGTTTACATACGTATCATCTTGAAACAAAGTATTGGAATTGGAATATGAGATTTAGGCCTGATGCCAAGCGCTGGGACCTGTCAGGTCATTCAGCGCCGAAAAGAAAATTGAGAGTCAAGGAAGTTTTGAAAGTGTAACAGGAGGAAAACCTTGCAGTTGCACTGTGAATCAACTGTTAGGAGAGGGTGGAAAGTATAAGATGGAAAAAAAAGAGGATATGAACGGAGGTATAGTAAAAGGAAGAAAAGATTTGCAGCTAGGGGCCGAAGGGACGCGGCAAAGAACCTTCAGTAATGCATACAGTGCACCGCGTGATGTGCACTGATGACACTAGCCCCCAACTGGAGAAAGAAAGTATTGAACGAAACTCTGTCACAGAGGATAAAAGCAAGAACTCGTAAGAAAGAAATTGAGACTAAAAGACAATTTTTACCTGTGCATTAATAGTAATGTGAAACCACAACATTAGCTCACAATGCTTTTTTTATCATTTTTACTCTCTACAAGTGTACTGCGACCTGCGAATGTAGGCCTGTTTGCTGTTTTGCTAAATCTCTATCACGGTGTAAAAGCTATGGAAATTATGTGGCGGAAAACGTTAATTTTTTGCATATTTTGACCCTAATCGTCCGGAGCAATCTGCAAAAGTTGTCGTGAATCCTACAATGAATTGAAATATACCAAGCATATAAAATTATGAAAACTTTTGGACTTCGTCTAAGCATACTTAGCCCGTACATATTTTATACGTTCAAAACCATAAAACTGTTATCATGACAGTGGGTGTTTGGACATTATAATTTCATCAGATAAATATTTTTACATATATGGCTTTCCAAATTCTCTATGTGCATTTGGCAAAGAACCATGTTCATTTCTGTCCGACTGTATTTCGGCAAACTTGAAGTTTATCTACACTTGGATCAAACGATTGCAATGATTTATTCGGGAGATTTCATGCTGACAAGCCTGAAGTAACAGCTCTGAAAGCGCCTGACAAAAGTGTGATATCCACTTTTATTCCGGTAAGTAAAATGTCTATCAGTTCTGAGGGGGTTGTCTCAGTCAGCCATTTTGAAAAAGCCTGTCGTTCGCAGGAATGTTGCAGCGCCCGGGGAGGGCAATGTCATTTGAGACAGTACAACGTTGAAAAAAAACCTCGCCATGGCCAGTTGGATCTTCAAAATGGCAAATGAAAAATGAAATTTGCTAGAGCATGCATTTCTCGAGTCATCTTGAGAGTCATTATAAAATAAGTGTGAATATGTTTCTTGAAAAGATATTCTTTAAAAGCTGCAACATCACCAGAGTTTTGGCAGAACAATGTGAAAACGTATTCTGGTTTTGGGTGGTTTTCAGTTTTCCAACGTTTTACAAAATGTGTTAAGCTCTTAAAAAACTTGACGAACTATAGTATATGAAAAATTAAAATGCACAGACGGCTTTCGTTGCCTATAACAAACAAACAAAAAAAAAGTTTAAGATTTGTCCCTACTGATTTCATTATCATTTGGTTGACTTCCACGTAACAATGTATGGGTGAAAAACTACGGCCAAATTCAAATTTTCTAAAACACAAGAAACTGTGTAACCCTTATTTTACAGATTAACTTCAATGACCTGATATTTGTGAAAGTTCACTTCATATCCCATGTATATTTCTCAATCACCCATAAAGTTTGAAGGGCTTGGTGACCTTCTCACAGAATATTTGTCAGTTAATTAAGAAGATGCATCTATGCCATCTTTAATTAACACCGCTTACAGTCAGTGTGAGCTACATTCACTACTTAATAAGGCGTTCTTTACTACTGTGCTTTGCTATCTGTATGTCTGGCCGTTAACATTACGAACTCACTTGCCGATTTATTTACTTTAGATTCGGAATTCAAGTTCATATTCCCAAAGGCGTCACCGGATGTTTAGAAATGAATCTATGATATTTTTGGTAAAAAAAGAAAAAATCGTTCGTCTATTGGATCTGCTTACAAGGGCGATATCAGAAATTGTGTAAAAGTATATAAAGATTGCAAAGAGTGAGGAAACATTTGCCAATTGTCATAACAATGATCTAATTCGAGACCCTGGCTATCGCAGAACTTGATTCATCATTCCAAAGCAGTTTAATCGAAATATTTAATGAATCAGTGACTGTGAGCCTTAGTTCCATGCTAAAATTCTGCAAGGAGGTCTATTGACATTTTATCATAACTAATTTTTGTAGAAATAATGAAACTTACTTGTTCACAGTAAATCTTGAGTGTTTATATTTCATTCACTGCTCTCTTTCCTCGTCTGGTTCAAAACAAATTCGAGATTCTTAACCCTGATAATACTACTGTTTAGTAAATGTTTTGACAGGCAATATGAAAAATATTCATAACAGTCTTACGGCAAAACAACTTCTCAAGGTAAATTATTGAAAAATATATGCCAGTCAATTATAGTTCAGGGAATATCAAGTGTTGAACATGCTTGTAGTATACAATCTTAAGTTACCTCGATTCAAAGTTCAGGAACAACGATGAATTTTGGAGAGTGAAGTGAAAATATTCAGCCAGAATAATTAATGTTCATGGTTACCACGCTGTAACATAATAGAAATTCTACTGAAAATGTCACATGAATGTGAATGTAAGTTCAATTAACTCGCCCAGAGCTCTCGAGAAGTGCCTACCAAAAGTACGTCTTACTAACAGACATGGCGCTTCACAGTGACGTGGGCAATTCACAAAGGCAAAAAATATCCTTTATTTATCGTAATGTATTATATATAGATAAAAAATTATGAAGTGACCACAGTGTTATACCTCTGACGTCCACATAGATTCGTCTAATCGTTTTATAATATGGAAAATCCAAACATATTCGGTAAAATTAAATATTTCTGATACCAAACTTGCAAAGGTTACTTTACATACACCTCATATTTAGTTCAATTGCTGCTCACCTGACTTAGGATGAAAGGCTTCTTGGATGCTTTGTATATAATTATGACTGAAAGGTCAGAAATTCTAACAACGTCTTGTAGCCTTGGCCATTTTCTTCTGGGCAACTGGCATTGCTGGCCGAGATGAATTTACCTGGTACACAGATGGTCTCATCAAAACACCTTTTGGCTTGGCAGGGAAGATGTTGAATTCCTCACTGGGGCAGTAAGTAAACTGAGCAGCCAGAGTAGTTGTGCCTTCCAGTAGGGGCTGTTACATCTGGCAATAAGCGCTCTTTGAGGGAGTGGTGGGTTCTTTCTACCATACAATTGGTGCTGTGGTTGTATGCTGTGGTGTAGTGTATATTTAACACCAGTAAGTTGGCCAAGACAATCATGTTTTGGAGAAGAAAGCTGTAGGAGGTTCTGTCATCAAGACATGCTTCGGTGTAGGCATTCACTGTTGCTTCTGCCACCAGGATTGCCTTGGGCCATCAGGTGGTTCTCTCTGCTGCTGTGAAGGGAGATGCCTCGGAAACTGCTGGAAAGTAAGAGGGAGTCCCACTAAATCCACGTGGAGATGACTGAACTGCCATTTGGGTGTTGGGAATCTGCCGATTCCGGACTTTTTGCAACAGTTCACTTTGCTTATTTTTCACTTGATGCACTGTCTTCCCCATTGTTTTACAATGATTTTTTACTTTGTGCCATATGAATTTTTCTGTCACTGGTTTGCCTGTCGTTCTGCTTGAAGGATGAGAAAGTCCATGGAGGAGTTGGAACACCTTTTTATTTTTTATTTTTTTTTGTAGAGATCACAGCACATGGGGGCACAGGCAGCCTATGGTGGTGTAACAGACGATGGCTTATCTAATAACTTTCCAGTTCAAACTTATTATGGTGACGTGGTTCTCTCCTGTTTCAGGATCTTTTTGTCAGTCATCAGTGAGTTCTCATAATTTACTTCTAGTTGAACCCGGTTAATTTCTATTCTGGATACGGTGTTGGGTACCGTGGTTTTCTTCCTGAGAATGTATTATAACTTGCGCCTGAATTCAGCAATAGCAGATAAAAGATGCAGCTGTTGGATGGAGTTAGTGTCTTGTTTTTTTGGGGTGCGAACAAGCAGCTGATGATTTGTCAGAATGGTGAAAGGCATACCCTTGATTAGGTGTTGGAAATGTCTAGTAACCAGACGTCTTGAAAAGTTCCCTGTTGAATGCACTGTATTTTCTTTCTGCTGATGTCAATTTCTGACTGATTTTCAGCTCTATGACTGCACTCATCATAGCACTGTTTGTGTCAGTGGTGAGTGTGAGGCTGGTCCAGGGGTTGGGAAATGCCAATGTAGTGGCAAGAGCAAGTGGTTCCTTAGTTACTAGGTGTACTGTAGGGGTGCCATCATCTAGGCAATGTTGGGCAGGAACTTGGGGTAGTAATTAATTATTCACATGAATTCTTGTAGTTGTTTTAGGGTGGTCAGGGTTGGATATTTTTTTACAGCTAATACCTTGGACAGTAGGGACTGTCAGACCTTTTTGGATACTAAATAACCCAGAAGCTCGACAAAGGAGGACCTGATGATGCACTGTCAGTTCAGATAACAAGACTGTTGTCTTGTTGAAGGGATGGTACTACCCTGATGTGGCCATATGATGGCTTAGGGGGGCTGTTGGTAGCTACTACTTGCAGCTAGGTTGTCATTTTTTTTTATACTGATAATATGGACCTGAAGGCGGCATCCCCCACCAATGTCCACCAAGGATTCTTTGCGGTGGTGATTGGCATCAATAACTTAGATGTTGTGATGCCAGTTTTAGTAGCCATAATCAATTTTGCTGTGGGGATAGATGCACAGTACAGGCAGCTGAGAGTGTCACTTTTGCAATGTTTTATGTGGCCACCTGTGAACAGCATTGGTTTGTTTGTTCCTATTGTCATCCTTGGCCTTGCAGATAATGTGGACAGTGTGTTGAAGGCTTCTTCAGTATGCCCTCCATGGGTGTACCTCCAACATTAGAAAGGGAGGTGTGGATGTTAGTTGGGACACAGTTCAGCAAAATCTCCTTAGAGAAGTCAACCTTCTGTGACTCCCTGTCCATGTTAAGCTCTGGTAGTGTGACAGGTACTCAAGTTCATCCTGGATGTCTTCACAGAAGTGTCTTCCAGTGTGGTGTTAAGAAAACTGAGGGCATGTGGGGGACAGGTGGGCAGCAGCAGGGAGAACTCCAAGATCAGTGGAGCTATTATGATAAGCATGACATGCATCCCATGAAAGAGGTGCTTAAAAGTAACAATGACAGAAAGGCGGAAGAACTGATTGACAGCTTCCTTTCTTGCACATTCCCTCCAACTGTATAGGAAGACTTGAGATGATAATGTAAGTCTGCCAAACATGGTGATGAACAGAGAGATATACAAATGTCCCATAATGTCCATCCATACAAAGTGCTCTGCTTTATACCAAGTTTGTCAGAAATCCCTCCAACGGCACAGAGAGAGTTAAGATGACAGGACAGGCATGACAGGCACACTCACAACAGACAATCTCTCTTATTGCACATTTACATATGATGGTATAGCTTTGTACCAAATTTAAATAAAATCCCATCAAGTATGCGGAGGAAGCCGTAATGACAAGCTAAAGGGATGGCGTGCTAATGGACAGTCCCTCTTCATGCATACCTAGGCATCCTTGTACCAAGTTTGACAAAAGACCCTTTCAACTGTGTAGTGGGAGTTGCAAGGATAAGGTAAGCATGACAGATGGGCAAAGGACACACACAGACAAGCAACCTCCTTGAAGCACATCTATGTATCATAGTCTATATTTGCACCCAGTCTAACTTAAATCCCTTCCCCCACGTAGAAGTCTAGATGGCAAGGTAAGTGTGACAGCCACACTAATGGAGAGACAGCCAGTTACCTTCAGGCACATATGTGACCTTTGACCTACTTTTACATCAAGTTTAAGTGGAATTCCTTCACTTATGTAGGAGGAGTTACAATGACAAGGTAATCACTCCTATTACTGTCAATAATTGAGCAATAAAAAAATCCTTCTGAAGAGCTTGAAAGACCATAGTTTTCAGGTTTCTGATAAAACAGTAAGTCAAAAGGTATAAATTCCCTTGAAAACTAAAGACAGCATTGATAAAAAAATTCACTGATCCTACGTTATAGCAAATTATTGTTAAAGAGCCTGTTGTTGCACAGGCTCCTTATGTTAGTGGGGTGCAACCTTTACACTGCATGGACCAGTTTTGATAGTAGTTTTTATCCCAACTATAGTTTCCACCACTATTTCTACTTGGACTCAAAGTTGCTATAATTTCAAAGCCACATAACAAACTAAAATTGTCCTTCCCTGTCAAAATACACGTTCCACAATAAAAAAAATAAAATATATACAATGTATATATATATATATATATAATTATATATATATATATATATATATATATATATATATATATATATATATATATATATATATATAAATGGATGTATATATGTATGTGTGTGTGTGTGTATGTTCCAACATACCTCTGAAACATATTGAGCAGTTTTAACCAAACTTGGTATACATATGACGTCCTATCTGGGAAAGAATACTGTGTGGGTAAGCCATCACTGACACCAAAGGGGGTGGGGGTGGGAAGGGGTGACATGTATAAATAACCAAAAATGACAGACATTAGTGTCTAAACCATAGTTTTCGACGTCGCTGAGATGAATAGTGACGCTCCCAATGACCTTTAAGTCCAAGTTCAGCCCTGATAGGAAGGAAGGGTGAGATTGGGTGAAATATAAAATCTCAAAAATGACAGATATTGGTGTCTAATCCATAGTTCTCAAGGTCGCTGAGATGAACAGTGACACTCCAAATGCCCTTAAAGTACAAGTTCAGCCCCAGTAGGAATGTGGGGTGAGAAGGGGTGAAATAAAATATGTCAAAAATGCTGGGCAATGTAAGTGAAGCAACTACCTTACCAAGAGAGAGAGAGAGAGAGAGAGAGAGAGAGATTTATCAGTTGTCATTCAGAGTTTTCCCTGGCAGTGCCGGGTTGGTCAGCTAGTATGTACACATCTCTCTCTCTCTCTCTCTCTCTCTCTATATATATATATATATATATATATATATATATATATATATATATATATATATATGTATACATATGTATACATATGTATGTATGTATGTATGTATGTATGTATGTATGTTTGTATATGTCACCACGTGTTCTTGAAAAAAAAAAAAAGTATGCCTAATTTTGTTATATGCAGAAAAGCGAACTGCTTTACCTAGAAATTTTCATATCAAAGGCAGAGAGAGAGAGAGAGAGAGAGAGAGAGAGAGAGAGAGAGAGAGAGAGAGAGAGAGAGAGAGAGAGAGAGAGAGAGTTGAGTTGAGTTTCTGCAGAAAGCCTGACTAGCACCGAGCAAAAATATCAGTCATCTAGCGTACGGTATATTTACAAAAATGAGAAACTTGGGAGAGAAACCTCATCGCAGCTCCTTCATTCTTTTTGTGCGACTGGACGAGTAAAGCAAAACCTTGTTCTTAATCGCCATATTTAAAAAAAGGGAAAAACGGAGTAAAACCAATAAAACCATCCCATCAACGCCACTTCTTTCGTTCTCCTAAGCACGCCATAGCGATAAAGAGACTCTTCGTTTATGGTTTTTATGGAGGCCTCGAAAAAGAAAGGTCTAAAAAAATACAGTTCTGGAAGCGAGAGCTGTTCGCTTTAGTTTATAGGAAACACGAGAGAAAATATGCGCTACAAATAACAAAACTTGGAGAGGTTAATGAATGGAATAAACATGCTCGCTTTTCCCAATGACAAGTTACGCTCGCCTTTTGCCTGACTAGAACTCGTACGTCATAAGTGCATTTGGTTTTTTTTTTTTTTCTCCCAGTCCCTCACTCGCTCTCTCTCTCACACACACACACACACACACACACACACACACACACACACGTACGAACACGTATACTCACACTTTTCACAAAAAAGGGACGGACATTAGAAAATGGAAGTCAAAACCATTCAAAGGAAAAATGGAAGTCAGAATCATTCAGCAGTACTGTAAATAAAATATTTAAGACTAAGATACTGGCAATGACGGAAAAGTGGAAGGAATTGGAAAAAAATAAGGTCACGACTGCCTTCAGAAATGTTCTGCTAAAGAAAAAAATGAATGTCACAAATTTAAGAAGTCACACCATAACAATCAGTTGACTGTATGTAGGAATACCAACATGAATAAAAATATTTATTAATACAAATTAAATTCAAGGATGCTATTTGGGTAACTAATACTTATCAATGATTTCCGTCTTAAAACGAATTTAAAAAGCTTTTCATTTTTATGATTATAAATATATATGTTATTCCATTACCTGTTTCCAGATCTTCATCACACAGGGCAAGAATGGTCCCCTGACTGGAGTTACCTCGTGGCAAAAAAGTGAACATGACTAAGTTTTGAATGTCACCTTGCTATTCTCTTGCAAAAGTGATAAATTTCAACATCAAGTAACTGTTTACACAAAGCCTAACCTTTAATCATTCGAAAATAACATTATAAGTACTGCAAAATAAAGAAACAAATCTGATAATTGGTAACAAATAGATTCTGCTTTGTTCGCCCCAAAAATCAGTGATGGATCTATAGGTTTGACAGACATGGTTTGAGATTCTCACAACGTTACTAATTTGCATCGGCCTTCAACCACTTCGCGCTGGGAGGATGATAAGGTAGTTTCTTATGATTTTCTTTTTTATGCTTTTAGTGCAGAATTAAAATTAGTATAGTAAAAAATTTTGCTCAAGAAACTTAGATAAAACGAAATATCATTCGTCTGACGGAAGCAATTTGACAAAGTACAGCATGCGTCTTGCTGTACGTGTGCATCTGATTTCTTTATTTCTGTATTTAAAGGTACAGGCTTAAATTCGGTTCATCTGTTTAACAATAAACTTGAATTCGGTCTTTTTCTTATTTCTTCCTTATAGCCCGTCAACAAGTTGGAGCTACTTACTGAAATAGGTTTCTCTCCGCATCAATAATTATGGTTACAAAAAGCCAACGATACGTTACTGATATTGATCATGACCTCTTGGTCTGGAATTCTCTGAACAAGTCTTAATCAGGGTTTATTAACTGCCAAGCGACCCTAAAATTTAATTGAATTCTGAATTTATTTTAAAATAAAACCATTAAAATCTACAGTAGATTAACACAATTGAAAGATTATAATGAGAATGATAACAGAAAATATATCAAGTATGTGTAAAATATATTAAGTATTCTTAAGTCAGTATCACCCTATATTTCTTCATCATTATGAGTCAGTATCACCCTATACTTCTTCATCATTATGAGTCAGTATCACCCTATATTTCTTCTTCATTATAAGTCAGTATCACCCTATATTTCTTCATCATTATAAGTCAGTATCACCCTATATTTCTTCATCATTGTAAGTCAGTATCACCCTATATTTCTTCATCATTATAAGTCAGTATCACCCCATACTTCATCATTATAAGTCAGTATCACCCTATATTTCTTCATCATTATAAGTCAGTATCACCCTATATTTCTTCATCATTATAAGTCAGTATCACCCTATATTTCTTCATCATTATAAGTCAGTATCACCCCATACTTCATCATTATGAGTCAGTATCACCCTATATTTCTTCATCATTGTAAGTCAGTATCACCCTATATTTCTTCATCATTATAAGTCAGTATCACCCTATATTTCTTCATCATTATAAGTCAGTATCACCCCATACTTCATCATTATGAGTCAGTATCACCCTATATTTCTTCATCATTGTAAGTCAGTATCACCTATATTTCTTCATCATTATAAGTCAGTATCACCTATATTTCTTCATCATTGTAAGTCAGTATCACCCTATATTTCTTCATCATTATAAGTCAGTATCACCCCATACTTCATCATTATAAGTCAGTATCACCCTATATTTCTTCATCATTATAAGTCAGTATCACCCTATATTTCTTCATCATTATAAGTCAGTATCACCCTATATTTCTTCATCATTATAAGTCAGTATCACCCCATACTTCATCATTATGAGTCAGTATCACCCTATATTTCTTCATCATTGTAAGTCAGTATCACCCTATATTTCTTCATCATTATAAGTCAGTATCACCCTATATTTTTTCATCATTATAAGTCAATATCACCCTATATTTCTTCATCATTATAAGTCAGTATCACCCTATATTTCTTCATCATTATAAGTCAGTATCACCCTATATTTCTTCATCATTATAACTATTGTTCACTTGAATTTTTCAATACTTCCTATTATTCCCATTAGTACACTAAATACTATATTTAATTTACTACAGCTTTACCATGTATGCTACTGGTTCAGAATAGTAATGCTTACGAATATGCTATCCTCATTATTTGCCACTAATAATATGAATGTAATTCGAGGAAGGTGTCCACAGATCCTGAGTCAGTCCTACCAAACTGCTGGTACAGATTTGCACACTGTTAAGATGGTTTCAGAATCAACCAACCTACGTATATCAAATTTTTTTGAGGAGTTTCAACCTGGAGGGTATTGATTTCTGAAATGGTGTCGCCATTCCACAACGCCATTTTAACAGTATACTTTGAAAGGTGATGGGAGGATTCCATTATTCTTCTTTTAGCGTTAGAAGTGGAGGAATTGATGTACCTAACAATTATATACTAGGTTACGATTTGCAGTCCAAGAATGTGACCAATAATTTCGTTCATAATGGTGCTAACAAAAATGTGCCACAAATTGTTATATCTGCGTGACAGCTCGAGAGCTATAAAACATATATAAAGTGGAACTTCTACAGCACTTATCGCTTACAATCCCATGATTAATTCCACTACTTTGGCTCCAGCAGTTCTCTTTGGACCGTGACCATATCAAAATATGCTTATCATGGATTCAGAGCATTGGTTCTCAATCTTTTTTGAGTGATGGCACCCTAATTAATGTAATCATTACCGTGTCACCCCTTCTTCATCATCCCACCATATAGCATTAATTAACTTCTTATTTAATGAATAAAATTAATACTACATTACACACACACATATATATATATATATATATATATATATATATATATATATATATATATATATATATATGTATGTGTGTGTGTGTGTGTGTGTGTGTGTGTGAACATATTAGAGTAGACACACTGATAATAATTATATGAAGACTTCTGCAAACCTTTTTTTTTTTTTGCAAATGTTCACTGAGATGATCTAGCCAACACAAAACTCATGACAATCTTGCGGCACCCCTAG
>NC_089799.1:33782113-33784613 GCF_040412425.1 Macrobrachium rosenbergii | reverse complement strand
AGGGTGGATGATCAGCATACCAATTTGCAGCCCTCTAGCCTCAGTAGTTTTTAAGATCTGAGGGCGGACAGAAAAAAGTGCGGACGGACAGATACAGCCGGCACAATAGTTTTCTTTCACAGTAAACTAAAAACTAAAACTGGGGCATTAAGAATATTATTGCTAATAATACTCTTAATACCAGAATTTGTAAATCTTATAACAAAAAAATCATAGCAGAATAATTTTTGCCGTTTTTGGTCATCTATTACATCTTCATACAAATTTCCTTATAAAATTCAGCCAGACGACAGTTACTGAGATAATAAAAAAATGCTCTAATCTCACTTATGTACAGTAAGCATTCGTCCTGCCTTGTTACCTTTTGGGATTATACCCAGTGGCGTACCCATCTACCTTCCAAGCCATAACATAATTTTCCCAGACACGGTTCAATTAATTGTCAGCATAACAGACTGACAAACCAGTATAAGATTCAATTCACAGTTCCTAAATAACTGCCGGTTAATTAAACTGTAATGAAATAGCAAGAATCTTTTCCCTTTTCACCACTCAGATTATAAACTGTTCCGCATTGAGATCATCAAACAAGATCAAAAGCGAGCTGGAACGAGCTTCCAAAGAAGGTTGAATACAAAAGCATGTCAACAGTAATTAAAAAAAAACACACAACTCAATGACACAAGCAAGAGCGTATATTGTGCGCTCGTACGTATAAATATGTACAGACTGGAACCTGGAACACAAATATTCAACTGGAAGCAAATATAACGTAGGCCTTCCACAGGGGAGATGAAGGTCTGTGTTAAACAAAAAAGTTTCATCAAAGTTATGGCAAAGACTACCACGAAAGTCCGGAGTGTGCGTGCATGTTTCCAGATGATTTTGTTTTAAATGCAAGAGCTTGCTCAAAGGGGAAATTTGAAAGCTGATCAATCAATCAGCCTCTCGGCCAAACTTAACATTCCTTTCAAATTTAGCAGCAGCAACTCCGAAGCCAGCAATGAGAAAAAATTGCGGAAGGTTTCACAAACGTCATCGATTACTGTCATCAAATAATATCCCTTTTGGTCCCGGTAAGGGTGTACTTTATAAAATCTAAGAACACCGAACTGATCCAAGTTTATTAAAATAAGTTCGCTAGAAGCTGAATGATATCAGTACGTGACAAACAATGTACTCAGCACGTAAACCCAGTTATATTATTATCCATTCACAAAAATGGGCTCTATTTTATACGAATGACGTCTTGATAGAATAAGAATATCACTTGTTGATGATAATGTCCGTTCATTGTAAGATTTTTATTGATATATATATATATATATATATATATATATATATATATATATATATATATAATTATATATATATTAATATATATATATATATATATATATACGTAATTATCTATGTACATATATATATATATATATATATATATATATATATATATATATATATATATATATATATATATATATATATATATATATATATGTATATATATATATATATATATATATATATATATATATATATATATATATATATATATATATATATATATATATGTGTGTGTGTGTACACATGAATGCGACCCACTACAGCAGATTTACTTCCGTATACTTATTTATTACTTTGATCAACAAGAGCAAAATGGGGTGAATAAGGCCCATGTAAAAAGCGAACTGACGTGGATTCCGTATACTTAACAGTTGCTAAAATAGAGTGTGTTGTACCCAGAATGGACAAAGGTGGGGGCTAGTGACTTCATCTAAAAAAAAAAAGGTGGAAGGTGTATGCGTGACGAATAATATAATATAATATAATATATATATATATATATATATATATATATATATATATATATATATATATATATATATATATATATATATATATATATATATGAGTGATTCTTGCAACCATTCTTAAATTTTGGGTGGCGGGCCTCTATTTTTCAGGTCAGGGTTTAATATTTTTCTTCCTCTTATTTTTTTTTTTTCGATAGCCTATTTAGGAGTTGCCCACCACGTCGGCCATTTCTTAAAGAACTATATACACCACTTAAAAATTATTTTTATGTGCACTGTTTCGTTATACAGTACTTTGTTGTTTTTATTCGATGAGGCTGCTGAATCGTGACTCTGACGAGTGAAAAATCATATGACGGTAAACACTTTCGGACCACTAGGCTACCTGAGTCAAACCAAGGTATCATAAGAAGACCACGGTCAAAATAAGCAGGCTAAAGTTGTAAAACTAATTACTTCACCTCTGAAATGTTTGGAAGAAATCGATCGTTTCCTCAAAAACCTTCATTAAAATGCTTTGAGCAATCTAGGCCTACACGCAAGACCGGTTAATCCAAGAGAAAAATCGGTAGAATGAAGTAAAAGATTTTCCTTTGACGTATACCCTGTAGATTAAACTAACGAAAACGGACGCCGTACATTCTCTATGGTCTTTAGATTGTGAGGGGTTCCTTAGACATTTT